>NW_013666223.1:405849-429503 GCF_000517525.1 Limulus polyphemus
TTCTTTGATGATGGCCTCTCATTAAATAATTGCTTTTGTAACACTGTACAAACATGCAGAAATAGCATTCTCATACTTATCAGAAAATATTTATTAGAAATGTTTATTTGCTGCGATAATAAAGAAAGCATTACACATTTTGGAATTTTTTTTGTCCTTGGGCACTAAAGTTACACATGAAATGTCCCCCCCCCACCCCACACACACACTTCTAGACCTGGCTATAGGCTTGGTTACCTAATTTTAGGCTTAACCAAATTTTAAATGTATGTCTGTTTGCAATTATTGTTTACATTTACCTGGATTACAGTTTCAGTATGCTAGTTTAAATTGTGAAAATATTACATTTTACTTTTAAAATATCTCATTGAAAAGGGCATCAAAGTATCAATGCAGCATCACCATGAATGCAAAGAAAGTAAAAAAAAAATCCCCATCTCAATATGAAATCTCAGTCATCAGCACTGTGTGTGTACCTGACTATATTTTTTTTCTATTACACTAAGTACTATTGGTACTAGTGTGCTTTTGAAACATTGTCTCATTGTACTTCAAACAATAGATGACATACTCTTCACAATTAGTATTTGGTGGGAGCATATCACTTAGTACAACAATACTGCTTACCTATAGGCTATTGTAGCTTTAGATGATATGACAAAAATATCAATTCAATAAGTTTATTCAGTTTTTTTTTTATATAATGAACAGATTTACCTTTAAAAGCATTTCATTTTGGTTTTCAGTTTCTTCTGTAGACATAGTACTGTACACATGTACTGATAATTTAGTACTAAAAACAATGACGATGACACCTAGTCTTATGAAGTTTAGTGCGATACATATACAATATCAAACACATAAACATGGTTAAAGCACTGTTACTGTTATACAATACATTTAAATTTTATAACTTTTAAAAAGTTCACAGAATTGATGTTACCAAGACATATACGCATTCTCTTAGGCCTTTACTGGTGGCATTTTCTCCATAACCTCCAACTGTAATTATAACAGTATAAGTTGTAAATTCTAGTTCTAACTCTAAGTGCAAGGAAAACTGCACCACTTTTACACATCTACATCCACCCTGTGTTTTACCCTAGTAGTAGTAGTAGTAGAGGTGTCCCTGAACATAATACAAACTATACAACCCAAAATGTTCTTGCAGGTGGGTTGCGCATAATCCTAAAGTTAAAATACCATTACCAGAGCGGCTGCTAGACTAATATTAATAATAAATTACTGTAATGCAATTGTCCTTTACTTAGGCCTAAGTAGCGACCCTATCTAACCAACGTGCTTTCCACGTCAAAATCAGCTGATCGCTGTTGCTTCGAAACCTACGTAAGACACCATGTTGATTTTGTTACAAATTGAAAAAAAAGCAAAAATATTCTCTATTACGTGCAATGGTTGTAGTCAAATTATTTCTAGCACTCACCTCTTTCTCTTCTGTCTAAGTATTCGGCAGCTTGTATTAGTGCTGCAATGCTCATCTCAATCAACTAGAGAACAACAACCAATTATAGACGACACGAATATGGCGGTCCCTTAATCCTTCGTTCCCTGACGTTTGTTTTGTTAACATCGTTCGATAACGGATTTCGGATACACTCGGATTATTTTATTTTTTGTACGATCAAACATGAGTTTTGTAAACTGATTGGTCACTTTGTAACGATTCTGGTGTTCCGAAACGTTCCGAATGAACCCGAAGTTATTGACCAATTAATATCAATGTTTGTAACATAGCTCCTTAAAATACCTCCACGTGCTTTTCACGTTTGTGACAGGCACTTGTGATGGTTTGCGTAGGAGCAACGTTATTAAAGAAAGTAAAAAATTCCACTTCCAAATACATTCATATAAAGTACATTCTGGTGAAAACGGTTCGACGCAAAAAATTAATATATAAATAAGCAAAATAGGAGAAAATAAGTATGTTTGTAATATATTATAATCTCGGGAATATTTATATTTGCTAACAGAATTTCCTATATTGAATTATTGAGAGAAAAGTAACAGTTTATTCCTTAGGCATGAGAAAGAGCGCTGTGATTTAAATAAACGTGAAAAAGAAAGAGAAGCATAGAATAGTGTTTATTTTGTGTTAATCAAGGTACTTTACAATATCTGCTGATTCGAGTGATGCATATAAGTAATTTTCAAACTGTAAAATACTTTCGCGTATTATTTTTCGCTTCAGTAGCAGGGAGTAATACTATTGCAAGTTTAACGATAAGGATTACCGTACTCCGTTTTTTACAAATCGTAGTTTTTGTACAGAAGATTAAGACAAAAGCAAATAACTGAGAGCTAAGTCATTCCCCGAAGACTTTATTTCCCTCCCATAATTTCTTTAGATGTAAAAACAGAACATTCAATATTCTGAAACTTTTACCATTTCTTATTATGAAGGCTTATACCGCTAAAAATCAGATTTCGATACCTGTGGTGAACACAGCACAGATAGTCCATTGTATTGTTTTGTGCTTAACAACAAACAAATCTCCTCATGCAAACTATAACTTTATAATTTTGATGTAAGGCATTTATTCCGAGCAGAAAAATTTGAAATTAATTAAGATAATAAACTTTATGACATAACCAATTTACTTTTTTGTTGTATAACTGAAAAGTTGAAAACAAATAGTTAATTTCACTGCCTGTATTATAGTTAAATGGACAGTTAACCCACTTTGTATCGTGCACGTTCAACAAGTATAACAATATGTATTTATATTTATTGTGCTAGGATAAAGAATAATTTACTCTTTTTTACAATTACAATATAATATCAATTATTAAAATTTTGCTTACTTATAATTATCAAAATAGTCCGTAACATTAGAAATGCAAATAAAATTTATCCACTGTACTTTTATATACTTCCAAAAGAGAAAGAAAGAGATGAAAGAATGCCCAGATTAAAGAAAACTACTAAAATTACTTGGATCCTCAAACAATCTAATAACCAATTAATTTAATACTTATAACAAATAAAATAACATAAAGCATATATGCAAGAATAAATTAGGTAGTTTAATTTACAAAATACTGAGAAAAAAGGCATTTACATAGTTGCTCTAAAACTTGCAAATTCCATTTTGACTCAAAAGAAAAATTAATTGGTACTTAAAATAAACTGATGCGATATTCTAAACATGAATTATTATTTGATTGGGCTATCTGTGCTCTGCCCACCATGGGTATTGAAACTCAGTTTCTAACGTTATAAGTCCCTAGACATATCGCTGTGCCACTGGGGGGCTTCACTTATTTATTTAGTTTTTGTCTCAACGTTTCGCTTTGTACAACTGTGAAGTATTACTCCCACGATCTATTAGCCATTCTTACGTTATATTGTTTATTCGTTACTATAATATTATTTTGTGCTATTATTGGTCATTCTTATAATATATCACTGGTGATTCTTAAACTACATTAGTTATTGGTTATTGCTATGTTAGGAAAAACACTTGACACTAGATTATTTTTGTAAATACTTCTTATAATTAGCATACATTAGTAGCTTGTAATATTTAAGCTCTGTATAAATGAAACCTGAGATATGTAACTACAGTTTGAAAAGATCCATGAAATCTAATTATGCACTCACGTATGACGTGAAATATTTCTAGCTGACACACGCGCATGTTAATTAATGCGTTCTTTACGGCTTACAACTTAATGTTTATGTAGTTACTTGTATTATAGGTTAGACCAGTGGTCTACAGAAACATCTACTGAAAATAATATTTATAATAATAATAATTAAAATGTTATAATTTTTTCTGAAAAAATATTAATATTAGTAAAGCCTATATCCTATGATCCCAACGGTCCGTGAGGTTCCTACATATATTCTGTTTCTTTATGGAATAACATAAAAAAAAGTTAGGAACCACTACCTTTGACGTTATTAAAAATGTAATCTTGGACAATGCATCAGGTCGTTGTTTTGTTGTATCCTTGTGTAAAACAATTGTACTTAGAGTGACAAAATAATTCCGCGGAATAATGGACGATCCGAACAAGATATTTACTAGTTTTGAATTATTTTAAGAAACTGACTTAGTTCGTTAGTGACAGGGAAATTTTTGTAAGATTTTCTTGTATGTTGTTTTTAGCATGAAAACACTGGCTCAAACTATTGGAATTATTTTGTCCGAGCGTGAGTTTGTGCTCCTTGTCTCTCTCTATGCGGAGGAAAATACATTGAAATATTTAAGACTAAGTGTTAATAGAGTGATAGGATCACGTGGTGGCACCAGCAAGTCAAAGAAATTGATAGTTTCGTGTGTGCAGGAAACCTAATTTTTGGAATTTTTCATACTTGGATTTCATTGTGACTGGTTCTGCAGAGATTCAAATCGATGGGGAAAAAAGCTGAAGATCTAGTTACTGCACCATGTGCACACATTCATTGTGTGTATGTGTTTGTAATAAAGATTGTCTTCTCTGTCCTTAAAACGTGTCCAGCCTGTGTGTTTCTCACCCAACATAAAAACTCAGACGAGTTTGCAGAGTTATATTATTCAGTATATATATCCTCTTCGACCCTTATGTTATTAGCGGTCCCATTCTTTACTTGTAGAGAAATCAGTTTAACTGAGAACATTGCAATGAAAATTAAATTATTGTTGCATTTCACTAATCAGTATATGAATAAATGAGGTTTTGCTGTTATACTTTCGGATCATTAAAACAAACTCTGTGGATCAGATAAAAGCGTATACGGATGTAAGAAAAAATTAGGAATGCTTATGAAAAAAGTTTACCCGCATTTCAGTAAGAAATTCCTACCACAGCCAAAGCTCCAATGGACCATCATGATAAAGTTTAAAAGTGAGGTGTCTATTCATCTAATAGTTACTTGAATTATTGTTTGAAACAAAGAAAGCTAACACAAAGTCCCCCTGGTGGGTCAATAGTTTTTTGGATTTACAATGCTAAACTCCGAGATTCAATTTCCGTGGTGGACAGAGCGAATACGGCCCTTTGTGTAACTATACACACACAAAAATAACGCTACAACAAACAACAGCTAATACAGAACAGACTTTGAACCTTTTCTTATAATAATAATAATAGTTTTCTATCTCTCATTGTAAAGTGGTTGTCACTTATGAGAAAGTAGATTTGATTGTTGTTCATTGTCCACTTGTATATATTTTGTTGCTATATTGGTTATCCTTATGTTATGTAAATTGCTTGTTTGTTTTGTTATAACTTAAGCACAAAGCTACAAAATGGGCTATCTGTGCTCTGCCCACCACGGGTATCGAAACCCGGTTTCTTGCGTAAGTCCGCAGACATGCCGCTGTGCCACTGGAGGGCATGTAAATTGCATACCTTATTCATATTATAAGTCACTCTTACGTGAGTTAGTATTTTTCGATTTCTTACCATAATAGTTTTATAATTTTATGCTGTTTATTGGTAATTCTTGTTATATGCTAGTAACTCGTTATTTACTTTGTTTATATTACTTATTAATCAACCATAAGTTATTTTTGATTGTTGGTCATTTTAATATATTGATCGTTCTTGCTTATTGATCAATATTATATTATGTGTTACTTTAATACTGGTCATTCTTATGTTGTTGTTTTTTGTAACTGGTAATTCATATTACATTGGTCAGGAGGAATCATATTTCTTTTGTTTATTGATTATTTTTTGAATTATCTGGCTACTGCAAGAAACATTTAATTTACATATTTATAATGGTTATTTTTAGCACAGTAAAATGATAGATAATGTGTAGTTAATCAATCATAAAATAAACACTTACATTTATCATTAAATGACTTTAACTTCTCTACTCAGATATTTGGAGAAGATCATTAAAAAGCTAAAGTAAGTAAAATTAAGTCATAAAAATTGTCTTCAAATTTTTTGGTAACTTTACAGAAAACATTAAATATATATATACATATATGCTAATTTAATGATCTTTAGTACAGTAGACAGTTTTTTCTCAAAATACATTTGAAATTACTTATTATTAAATCAAGATCTTGTAATTTTTTTTTACATGTCTTATAAGTGTATCTATTTGACCGGCTGTTACGTGGGTAACAAACAAAAAAAACTATTATTTAATCCTTCTTATAACCAATCTATCACCCACATCTCACATGAGTAACATTCCTTTATCACAAGAGTTCCTCTGCATATCCTTATAAAGCACCCATGAAAGAAAAAACAGGCAAACTTAGGTGTATTTAATAACTGAAAGTAAAATATTCCTGAATTTGATTGATTATATATTATCACATGTACAGAGTTAGAGTGCATACAAAACGTTTAATGTATTTTTATTTTCGTAATCTGGAACATACTTATCCCTTTGTTGAGTGCAAGAATGAAAGGTTTTTTTCGTTTCTTTGATGATTTGTCAAAATTTGGTGTCACACTACTTAAATCTTTTTACTCTATGTCTCAGGAATTTAAATCATCCATATTTTTTGTTTTCACACATACAATATTATGAAACAGATAATAATAAGTTATAGTATTACAGGCCTCCCAAACAATACAAACAGAAGTGGGACCTTAATAATAAGTTAAAAAGATTGTATGGAAGGTAATGAAGAAGTACAGCAATACTATGATTTGTTTTACATAACTAGTTGTCTTTATGTGGCTCTCCCATAACTTAATTCTTATATAACATATATACTGTACGTGATTTGTGACAATCTTTTATAATTTTCCATTTTTACCTCAGCAATGAAACTGTGATTGCTGATTAAGTGATCTACACATTTCATGTAAATTACCATGTAGGTTTTATCTCATCATGAAATATTGCCCTGGGTTTTCTTCACAAGAGACAAATTAGCTATATAATATCATATCATTACATATTTTCATTCTTCTCTGTTTATTTAAACTGATGTTACAAATCACAGGATAAAACACAAGCTTTTTTATTTTATTGCTAATGAAAGTAATATACTGGCAAACAAACAAAAATTTAGAACATATGCAGTAATATCCTTACCCAGGAAACAACAAAAACAAACTACTGATAATAGGATAATTTTTTTTAATGAAGAACAATTATGGGGAGTAACAAAAGAGTATGAAAAAGCAGGGCTTCTGGAAAGCTTGATACCAGAGAATGTTATCGAGTTGGTTAACTTTTTTGTTATTAGACATTTAAAAGTAAATATTGTTGTGCAGCTACTAAAAGAAAGTTAACATTTTCCTAAACTGAAAATGTATATTTCCTACAGATACTTACCTCCACTCACAAATTTTCTATGTTTGCCACTAGCCTTCCACCTCTCGCTTCTGCATATCCACATGTAAATGATTATGCAGCAGCTCTCCACTAATAGGAGCATGACACAACCCCTATCATAACCAGAGCTCTTTCCACAGTTGCACTTATTAATCACTTCGAGATTGGTCAGAAGACCTACACCACGTGTCACTGGAAGTGAGGAGGCTGGGTGGAAAACGTGATAGGAGGTAAGTATCTATTGGAAATACATTTTCAATTTAGAAAAATGTTAACTTCCAATACGATATCCAATCCCACATTGAACTGGTGGAAGGCTGGTGAAAAAATGATTCCCTTCTAGGAAGAGCCCAAAGAAAGACCATGAGGTGTGGAACCAAAAAAAAAGAGAAAATATCACACCTCAGCAGTAGACCACACCACATCTTATCCAGGTATACTCTTCACTCTTTTATGACTGTGTCGTAAACATAAAAGGCAGAAAAAAATGAGGGAATCCGATAATACATATTACTATGTAATGGGACACCTGGTGTTGAGTAGCTAGGATGTGATAGACCATAGTTGTAATTCAACCTCATCCAACACCTGGTGGAATCTGGAATTGTACAACAGTTCCACAGTAGGCAGAGAATCACCTACCTCTTCACCTTAAAATTGGTAGGGAAGATAAGCTTCCATACCAAAGTCTGTCTCCACTTGTAAGCATTTCCAATCTAACCAACACCTCATCCACCACAAACCAACATGCAGCAGATGGTAGGAAGGAGGAAAGCCCCAACTGGATGACATCTCTGGTCCAAAACCTGGCAGCATTGAGTATGGTTCTTCTGGGCCACTGTAGGAAGAGAATATCCAGCTGTACACAAGTGGTAATACATGCGCTGCATCCATCCACAACCAACACCAGATCCATTGGAAATTAACATCCAGCAAACAGTAGAAAGAAGGACTGCAAATATGGGGTGCATCTCTGGTCCAAGACCTGGTAGCATTGGGTGTGGTTCTTCCATGTCACAACAGGAAGAGAATATCCGGCTGTACTCAAATGGGAATACATGAGCTGCATCCAGCTACAACCAACACCAGATCCATCGGGAACTGATATCCAGCAGACAGTAGGAAGAGGGACTGCAAACATGGGGTGCATCTCCAGTCCAAAACCTGGTGACATTGGGCATTTTTCATCCAGTCTCTAGTAGAAGGAGGGATACCGGCCAGAAAATATGCAAGGACTTACTTAGCTGGACCATCTCCAACCAACACTTGTTCCCCCAAGAACCTAACCCTGAGGATGGTAGGTAAGAGGAATGTCTCACCCTGAGGGGCAAACTGCAATATATATATATATAGTAGTGATGTGGCAAGGTGCTTCAACCAAAACCTGGTGGTATCTGGAATTGTACATCAGGTCTGCAGTATGAAGGACATCATACTATTGACATATGATTCTAATTGTGCCCGGGCCATCTCTAACAAGCACCAGATCTACCAGGAATGTACATCTGGAGGATAGCAGGAAGGAGGAATGCCAAGGCTGGAAAAGCAATCTGTCAGATATATAGACATTACTACAGTATAGTGCTATGACCAAAACCTGGAGGTATCTGGAATTGTACATGAGGTATGAGGTAAGAATTGCTATATGCCATCAATACCCATAGAATGCCACTGCCCTACTCTCATCCGAGTGGTATGATGCATCACTCAAGAAGACAGACCTCCATGGTCCACCACCCCAGTAGCTAGAAACTGGTAAGTGGCAAGAACTCACATGCTCCACTAGAAAAAAAGGAGGGAAAACACATTACAGAGTCCAAAGGACCACATCACCAGAGACAATGCAACAGGTGACCTCGATATCTTATTTTGAAAAGCAGAGCTACCATGTCGACAGAGTTTATTAACCAAAACCTAGTGGCATCTGGAATTGTACATCAGGTCAGCGGTAGGAAGAGTCTCAATGCCAGGGAGCATCAGAGATGGGCAGCAAACCCTGTCTGCTTTACTCATGCATGTCCATAAGTGTACAGTCTGAGACAAACATATTTATGAAGCAAAAGACCAATAGAGAGAACTACTAGCAATCCTACAGAACACCCCATCTCTATGGTGTGCATAACCTAATCCTGCAACGTAACTGTTTTGGCATAGATGACAATTGAACGGAGACACACAACCAAGACCTGGCAACATCTGGAATTGTACATCAGGTCCAAGGTAGGAATAGCTACAACGTAAATGACATTGATAATGGTCACAGGATGGACAGTGCAGATGTTCAAAAAAAATATACCGGTCAGGCACCACTTGCCACAGAGTGGGATTCACAATACACTAGCAAAGAGGACCCTGCAAATAAAGAAATAACAAAAACATAGTAAAGAAAAACCTAAGTCTGTATCATAAATGAAAACATCAAAAAATTTGCGAGCAAAAACAAGCATGTCTGTACAGTATTATTGCCAACCGACAAGTAATTAATGAGTGCTGGTTACGATAGGGGTTGTGTAACACTTCTATTGGTGGAGAGCTGCTGCATTATCTCAAACAATAACTCCACAGTTGATATATGGGTCATTTAATTTTGAAAAACCATAAAAAATATTATAAAGGTGAAACAAATGGTGTGCTAATAATGATAGAGAGATAAGAAGAACTAAATAGTGATTTATTTCAACATTAAAGCATAAGACAATTTCTGGTATAAGCTAAACTTGATGCAGTATGGAATAAAATGTTTAATAAAAATATGCTTTTACAAATATCCACATGTTCTATAAACAAAAGAAACATACTAGAAAAACATTTTACATTATAAAATGGAATGTTCTAAAAGCATTCAGTTTGTGGAAATTGAGTGTCAAAGTAGATACAAAGACCAATTAAACTTACACAATGCTAATTGAAGTAATGGTGACATAATAAAAAGTATGAAAATGACCATGGGAGTTTAGAAAAAATTCTATCCACTGAAACCTCATTAGTACAAACAATGACATTCCAGATTTTTCACAATTCAGATGATCTTTCGTACGACAATCTTTGCAAGAGGAAATTTAGTCAAAAATACATAAATTCACGTTCTAAATCCGAACAAATATTTCTCATAACAAACATACATTTTGTATGAATAAGTAACTCCACAAGACCCAAATAGGAGTCGATCAGAACAGGAAATTAGGAGATTATTACTGATCAAAAACCCCTACATTTGAAATGGGTACCTTTTTATGACAGTCCTTCTAAGAATGACCTTCACAGTAAGGATATACATATAAACTATAACAGGTATCGAGAGGTCATCAGAGTGATTTATACTACAGTCACCTCAACTCACAGTGCTCCAAAACAAAGATGCATATAATTATACACATAATTGAAATGTGATGAATTTTTATATAAGAAACCTAAATGAAAGCCACATTAACATGTAAAAATAATAACATGACACCTTGATCATGTAACTTGTACAATTATTGATGATGTATAAAATAATAGACTGATAAGTTTATTTCACAGACAGTTACTTTTTGTTTACCAGTTCATGCCCACTCTTATTAGTTTGCACCTTTGCATGATAATGTTCACTGTATTCAAAGTGACTGGCTAGATTATTCTGATGTCTTGGTAATCCACAAGAACTAGTTCTTTACAAATATTTGGATTAATGAGGTTTCACTGCATTAACTCAATGATTCACTTTACAGCTACTTTGGGAGTGCCCTACACAAATTTTCAAAATGACAGCACTAGGCTTAATCTGGTTTCACTACTTCAGAATATCCTAAAATACTTCAATATGCAAACTTGTACAAGTGTAATTATTGTTGAACATTACATTTTTGAAATATTACAGAATAGTGCAATTAAATAACAGATATTCAGCTAGTTGTTACAGATGTTCAGTTGTTACACTTAGTTTAGGTGGTAAAAAAGAAACAAGTTGTAATATTCAATGTTCATTTATTGATCAGTAAAAGAAAATATTTTGAGTGTTAGTGTTTTTTTTGTTTTCAAAATAATAGTTACTATTATTACTATTTAAGTATTTTTAAATCATTTTTTATGACAGGTTCCCCTCGGACCCCGGAAGAGTGACTATGGAAAATATTAACAGAAGACTAACAGCAATATAACACACACACACATACAAATAAGTGCATGAAACTATATTAATATTCTGATAATGTTAAATAACTTCAAGCCTAGTACTATCAGCTGGAGAAGAAGCTGTAAAGTGAAATGCTGAGTAGCAGCAGTATATTTTTCCTGATCTTTTATGGTAGATTTCATGCTGTTTACAAAGACCATTCGTTTAATTTTGAAGTAAAACAACTTTTTGAAACAAATCAACATTAGGTTATACCTACAGCTCCTTATTTCACTTATATTGCATGTCACAAATAATAATTATGAATAGATATTTTTAATAGTTAAGTTAATATGTTTTATATTTCTTTCAATATATTTCATTAGTGGATTGTTTTCTAATCACAACAAAACTTTTAATTACAAACTTAAAAGAATGTTTTTATTAATACTCTGTTACTGCTCTTCACACAAGTATTCAATCTCTTTCTTCAAGTCTTTCCCTTTCTCTCCAACCATCTCACAATAATGCAGTGCTCCCCGACGGTTGTTCACAGATAGCAAGTAACGAGCATAGTCTAGTAGCACTGTGTCAATAATGTCTAGTGAATTTAGTAAAGGAATAAGAGAGTTCATCACTGTGATTGAAAAACTGTTCCTTTCACTCCAAAGAAACCACACCTTCTGATAAACATTCAATCATTAATTGTACTTAACAAAACAAAACCAATCTATCTTCTATAATTTTTTCACCAACCATATGAATTAAGTTTTGTATGAACAAAATAAAAATATTTTTGATCAATTTTCTCACCAATCATTATAGTTGCATTTTATATAAATAAAAAAATTACTTCCATTCTATATTTGTACTTATAGCAAAGCTATCTGCTGCTGTCCCTAATTTTGAACTACTGACCAGAGGGAAAGCAGCACCCTACCACCAACCATCCATTCTATATTTGTACTTATAGCAAAGCTATCTGCTGCTGTCCCTAATTTTGAACTACTGACCAGAGGGAAAGCAGCACCCTACCACCAACCATCCATGCTAAGAGATTGATTGTCACTCTTATAAAGCACACAGAGCTAAAAGTATTTGGGATATTTTGTGGTATCACATGGATTCAAACCCTGGCTCACCAGTTCTGAAATCCAGAGCTCTACCACAGGACCAATCCATGTTCTACTTACTGTTATCTCATGAACCTTTCAAATTACATTTTCTATAAACAAAATATATTCTATGAATTACACCACAAACTATTAAAGGTATATCATGTACCAACACATTATTTAAACAATCGGGTCAACAATAATTAGAATTGAATATAAAATAATTTATATTTAAATAAATATATCATCCATTCAATTCTAAGAACTTAAGACTTAAAGTGAAGAAGAATGTATAACAATATTTCAACCACACTCTGTCTGCTTTATCTAATACCAGAGCTCATAAGATCGGCTGAAATACAACAGACATAGTAGTGGTTGAGATGCTAATTCTATTATCAAATGGCATGAACAATTATATTGTGTGAACTAGATTATGTTAGTGAAGTGTAATTTTTAAAGTTACATCTTATACCAATAAGATAAGCTACCTTTTAACAATCATTCAAGTTACAAATGTCTACATATATGACCATTCAACAACAAATTGTTTTATAAACCTTTCAGATTACATATCTCCAGTTCCGCCCATGGGGGTGTGGTGGGGGCAACTGCCCAGGGGCCTGGGCAAATGAAACCTGGTTATGGCATAAAGCCTACAAAGCATTTAATGATAAAAACCATAGTTTTTGGCTTTTCTTTGCATATAGATGCTTGATACATTATGAATGACTGAAATAATAATTTGAGTAATAATTGATATGTATTTACTACTTTATAGATTTAATAGATATTTGTTGTTGCTTTATTAACGTTTTTATGCTTATACTGTGAGGAAAAAACGGCTGCTGCTATGATTTTTGTCTGGTTTATGAGCTCGTTAATGTCATAATTTAGGATCTTCTTTTTTAATAAATTCTTGAAAATGTTAAAAAAGAGAGAGAGAGAAAGGGGGCCCGGTAAGGATGTTTGCCCCAGGGCCCATGCTGGCTCTCATCATTCCTGTATATCTCAATTAAAAAAAAAAAGAGGAAATTTCTGTTAACTGCCTCACTAACTTATGTTAAATCATCCATTAACAATATAAAACTCTTGTGTCTATATATATATAACTAGAACAACAACGACAAAAAGATATCAGTTTGTTCATTCTTCTTTATAGCACCAAATTCTTGGCACGCTTGCACGAATAGTGCTGCCCTCTCTGTCATCCGGAAAGTACGAAGCATTTCCAACACTTTCTCAAACTGTCCCATTGACAGAAGAACAAGAAGAGCTTTAGTCTAGAAGTAAATGTTCAATTTCTTGTTAGATACATAAGCCACCCAGCAATGTCACACAGTAAAGTGTTCAGTTAATATAAAAGTAAATTTAATAAATTATTTTAAAAGTCAAGAATAAAGTGATTTTCTATTAAATGGTGAAATGTACCCTTGGGTTCATGATCAAAAATCAAGACTGGCTATATAATATTCATCCACTATCAAGGCAAGTTACAAGTTCTTGTCCACAATTGCAGGTAATATATAGATTATTTAACAAATCAGTGTGTTCATGAGGTATTCTCATCAACAAGTCAAAGTTAATCACAAGTTACTTACCTACAAATCAGGGTTAGCTTTAAGTATTGTAGTTACAGATCTGGGTTACTTATAGATAAATTCATCCATAAGTCAGGATTAGCTATGAAATATTTACCCACAAGTCAAGGTCAAATATGAGTTATCCTAACTACAATTATGGGCTGGCTATGAACTATTTTGATTAGAAATAAGGCTTACTTACGAGTTTGAGTTATTTAATCACAAACAAGGGTTACCTAATACAATATTTACTCACAAGTCAAAGTTTAAGTACAAATCCAGGTTAAATAGTGGTTATTTATCCACAAATCAGGATTATTTATAAGCTATTTAGTCACAAATTAGGGTTATGTAGGAGTTATTTACCAATAAAAATTAAGTACCAGTTATTTATTTATAAATCAAGATTAACAATTTGGGTTACTACAGTGCAACAGATTTGACCACCAAGCAGTCAGTAATCCTAATTACGTATTTCCATGGATGTTAAAATATAGATGGACATAAAAACATCACACTCTTTTCTGTGTTTGTTTGTAATTAAGCACAAAGCTACACAATGGGCTATCTGTGCTCTGCCCACCACGGGTATTGAAACCCAGATTCTAGTGTTGTAAGTCCACAGACATACCGCTTTGCCACTGGGCCTCTTTTCTGTGACTTATTGTGGAATTTATTTCATTTACACAAAGATACACATGCATGTTTTTTAGAATTCCCTAGCAATTAAAACAATCAATTCTTTTTAAACAAATCACCCATAAAATTTGTGATGAAAATCTGCCTATAAAGGATTGTTCATGCACACATCCATACACACATGAAATACTTTTCATCATTCTGTATATGTTTACACCAAAGCAGAATTAATAAAAACTTACCTTTTGATTCATGTGAGGAGAGCAAAGATAATCTGTCCATCGTTTTAGGACTTCCTGGCATTCTGTGTAAGGAAGTATGACCTAAAAACAAACTTCACAATAAACTTTTATGCAAAAATTTTTTTCTTAATGTCCTTTAATGACTACTTTAGACTTGTTCGTATTGCAGTAAATTTTGTACTGGAGAACCTTGGTACAAATTAAGTACCAGGTTAATGGAAGATCTCAATAACTTGAACATTTTCATTACATGGAACATAATCAACAAAGTTTGAAAAGTTCATTTTTTAAACAGAAAGAGAAAAGCATAAAATTAAAGAAGCTATTATACTTAAACAAGTAGAACCATTAACAAATAAAATGCAAGGCAGTAGTTCCTATTTTTATTTCCTTTAATCAGATGACTATGTCACTTTGGTGTATTAATTGGCTGATGTTTTTTTAATAACCTGATGATGCCATATTAATGTAGTAATATTTTGTGTTCTTTTTTAAACCTCATTTTAGCTGTTTTTAGCTCTTCTTATGACTTCTTCAGAAGCACCAAACTACATTTTTTGCAGTAAAGTTTTAAGTAACTAGTTTACTAATATTCACAATCAAGTTTTGAATTCAAGAAAACAAGGTTTATAGACTGTCTGACAAAAGAAAAAGTACCTTGGCTAATCGAACTGATTTCTCCCATTGGCCTGCTGCTTGCAGATATCGACATGCATCACTCCCCTTATCAATCAAGCACAACAGCTCTACTCCTTCTGAAATAGCACCACTAGCAATAAGATTTGTAGCAACCAACTTGATCACCGACTGGGAAGCTCCAGACGAACGAATGGTAGCAATCAAGCAGGCTCTAGCAGGTACATGAAATCATTAAATAAACTAAATATAAAGAATAGTTGGTAAAGATGCAATTACCCCCCCCCCCAAAAAAGAATAATTTACCACTTGATTTAATTTATCTAGCTTTACCCTTAAACACCCAGGCACACTGATTTGATGCAACTGTCACTTGATTTGTTTCATTGTATTAAAAAAACTACTTGATTAAGTTGTTTGAAACTTGAGTTAAACTTTCTACAGGTTATGCAACTTCTGTTAAAATATTTCTACATGTGATATTTGTATAACTTATCAGCTTTCTAAATTTGAATGTTTTTTTTGTGAAATGTCTTTTAAGAAACAGTTAAAAATGCTTACTTTTGTTGTAGATATCAATTACTAATTTCTATGTCTTCCTACATTATTACGAAGCTTTCAAATAGATTTTATTTTATAAAACTGCAAATTGTCTTTGTTTTGATTCAAAAAACACCTAACACAAGTTTACTCTGTTTATGATCACCGACATACAATAAAATTAATGCTTTTATTCCATACCAATATTATTAAAAAAGCTTAGTGGTGGCCTCAGCCTATGTTGTAGTGTTCTAACAATATCTAAAAGATCTACATAGTGTTTCTATCATACTTTAGGCTATGTACAGATATACTCTTACATCTCTAAATATCTTTACAGTTTCTATAACATTTCATGCTATCTACCTACTGCCTCTACCATATGTCAAAGTATTTACACACTATTTCAAAGATCTGCAATTATTTTCATGGTGTTTCACTCATTTCCTAAATTATATACACAGCAGTTACACTTTGCTTCTAATACAATTCAGACTAACTAGTGTTCTATGTATTATTAGTAAACATTAGTCTATGTACATAGAATTTTAATCATATGTATCAACAACCTAAAAGTTTATAACATATGTCAGGTTATTTCTATAACATCTTAAACTAGTCATCTATGCATATTTTCCATTATAATTTACACTATCTACAATGTGTGTCTATCATACCTGAAGTTATTTAGTGTTTTTAACATACCTCAGGCTAACTAGTATTTTTATTGTATCTTAGACTATTACATCATTTTGATACATTTGAGACTGCTTAAGCAATGGTTCATTATACATATCTTGACTATTTACATAGAATACACCTATCAAGTCTCAGGCTATTTAGAAAAAGTGCTTCTGTCACATTTCACTTTTTTTGCCCTATCACATTTCAGGTTATCTTTACCATGTTCTTCTCCCATATCTTAGCCTATCTTCATAGTGTTTAAATAATACATTTTAGATTATCATAATAGTGTTTCAAGCATTTATCTTAGCTGTCTAAGTAGTATTTGAGTTGCATCTTAGGCTTTACAAACCACACTCCATTCATATCTCAGGCTATCTAAACAATGTTTTACAGTCTTGATTATTTACAATATATCTTTTACATGTCAGACTCTTTGTACATTGTCTAAGATAGCTTAGGTTACTTACACAGCATTTCTAGCATACCTCAGTTTTACCATGCTTCGGGTTATCTACACTGCATTTTATCATACCTCAGACTATCCACATAATAGTGTTCCTGTCCTGTTTCAGCCTCTAGAAGCAACTGAACAGCTCGATCAGTCTGTCCAAGAAGTAAAAACTGTTCTGCACATTTCCTGCTCTGGCTATGAGTTGTTCTTTTGGAATCATGGAGAAGCAGCCTCTCAAGTTGAAGTTTCTTTACAAAAAATAATATATTATAAATAAATTGTTTGTTTGTAGTTATGCACAAAACTACTCAATGGGCTATCTGTGCTGTGCTCACCACAATAAAAGGTGTGACAGCAATACTAAATGTTAATATTTTTTCTTATAAATAAACAATAGAAAGATTATATAATCAATAAATTAGTGATAAAAACCCATCAGCATTAAATGACAGAACATTTAATGCTTATACCTATGTTTCCAAGCGTGTCTGATCAATCAACTATGATTATGAAATGGCAAAAAAAACAACAACTAATTCCCTAAAAACATAACATAAAACAGCATTATTAAAATTTAAAAAGTCAGTTTTAAAATTTTTTAAGCACTTACTTACTTACTAAAATTATACTTAAAAAACTATTATAGCCATAAATTACTGAGATAAGAGTATGGAAAAATTGGGGTGATTAAGATAAAAAACTAGTCATCCAAGTGGACCTCATCTTAGCTGGCCAATGAACATATACGTAATGAAGATTTAACGAAGTCAATCATATGGACCTCATCTTAGCTGGCCAATGAACGTATACATAATGAAGATTTAACGAAATCAATCATATGGACCTCATCTTAGCTGGCCAATGAACGTATACCTAATGAAGATTTAACGAAGTCAATAATATGGACCTCATCTTAGCTAACCAATAAAGGTATACGTAATGAAGATTTAATGAAGTCAATAATATGGACCTCATCTTATTTGGCCAAAAAAGTTATACATAATGAAGATTTAATGAAGTCAATAATATGGACTCATCTTAGCTAACCAATAAAGGTATACATAATGAAGATTCAATGAAGACAATAATATGGACTCATCTTAGCTAACCAATAAAGGTATACATAATGAAGATTCAATGAAGACAATAATATGGACCTCATCTTATCTGGCCAAAAAAGTTATACATAATGAAGATTTAATGAAGTCAATAATATGGACTCATCTTAGCTGGCCAATGAAGGTATATGTGATGAAGATTTAATGAATTCATTAATATGGACTCATCTTAGCTGGCCAATGAAGGTATACGTAATGAAAATTTAATGAAGTCAATAATATGGACCTCATCTTAGCTGGCCAATGAAGGTATATGTGATGAAGATTTAATGAATTCATTAATATGGACTCATCTTAGCTGGCCAATAAAGGTATACGTAATGAAGATTTAATGAAGTCAATAATATGAACTCATTTAAATGCTATACACTGACTTGAACATATTTCTTAAATCCTATACAACACTTAGCTGTGAACTGGCTTCATCCTGAATACCAAAAAATGGATAATCCACAGCTGAAACTTTACACTTACCTCAAATTTACTGCCATTCTGACTGCATATATTAAAGCTTTAATAGCTGAAGTACAGAAAATTGTGTACACTGTTGTATACTAGTTGAGCATTTTTTAAACTAATATTATCCAAGTACTAAAACAATAGGCTCATTCACAAAATTTACAAGAACCAACTTGATCACAAGTTGTCTATAAATTTTCCTTGTTATATTTACAAGATTATTTTTATAAGTTACAAATGTGAAAAAAGTTCTTATTTTAAGAATATTAAACAATGTGTATGCATGGAAATATGTTGGGAATTCAAGACCTCACATTTAACATACATCAATTAAAGACCATCCATAATGCAAACAACCACACCTACACTGACAAAACTGCAAAAGTATTTACATCACAAACATGAAGTTTTGTAGCTTCTGGCAAATATGACAATTATAACTGCAAAAAAATGCAATACTTATATCATCAAAGCATACCTGATATACATGGTTATCACATATGGTGTCAAAACAAGTGTCCAAGTATTCTTCGTTGAAGGGAGACAAGATATTTTGATTATCTATACAGCTTTGTTTTTGTCTTGGTTTAAATGTATCTCCACTAAGTTCCAGTAAGTCTTTCTCTTCTTGTTTATCTGAAGTCTAATAATGTGTAACACTAAATATTCAAGTTTATGATTTACTACATCTTAAACTAAATTTATCCTCATTCATATTATGGCAAGACTCTGTCTAAAACCCTAACAATGCACAACACACATCATAGATTATTTGTTTTAAACTACTTACACATTCATTAATGCTTTGATAAATTTCTATTCAGTTGTTTATATAAAGTTCAGCAACACATAACATTACCTATTAATAATATAGGTTTAACTTTTTTCAGACCAGGAGTGGAGGAGGGGTCACTTAACCAACTTAATACAAAGTTACTAAAGGATATCTATTTCAACATTTACAATACATATTATTTTATTTAATTATTCTTAATTAATTTTTATGCCATGAAATTTCAGAAATTATATTGTGAAGCACCTTATTGGAGAAAAAAAAAAAGGACTAAGAATACTTACTCTAATCTTAAAATTTCAATTTTTTATTGTTGTTCTTGATCAGAAAGTTCCATGTTACATATGTTACAAACCTAATTAATTGCAACTCAATAAGTTTTCATTAATATATAAATCTTTTAAAATTTTATTTTACTGATTGCAGTAGTCACCATCTCAAGCTGTAAATCATAAAAAACACTACGTAAACTGAAAAAGATTTATTGGCAACTTAAAAACTTTTCAAAATGGTATCAGGTAAGGCTAAGTAACAATAGTTTTGCTAAAAATATTTATTGGTTGTAATTAGTTTATAATCTAATAAGTATACTTTGTTTTCTACAAATTATAAGTTATTTTAATTATGTGCACTGATTTAATATAATAAATTTAACAACAATATCCAATAAATGAGGATTGAGTCACATATGAGTGATTGTAAAATTTTGCCATCAGTACCATACTCTCTAAACCTAATTAGGCTTCTCCAATGTCTTATCTTAGAAGAAAACTTCCATATCTATCAAACAAATACAATTCAACATGAAAACATTTTTGTGAAAAAAAAATGTCTAAAGAAACTATAAAAGAATCCCAGATCTGTGGTTTGTTCCTAAGTCTTCTAAATTTCCCACTAAATTCCGTTATTCTAATCTACATCTAATCACTTTCTCACAAACCATAAATCGTTTCTCACATCACTTTATTCATGTTATATTGAAGGAAATAGATTATAATCTGTCCTATCTCGTGATATTATAACTTTCTCTTTTGCCATTTCCAAAATTGTTCTCCATTAATAGTTGTTCCCACCCTTTTATGAACTCACAGCATAGGATATCAAATGAGGTCTGTAATAAGAAATTGTGAGACAGAGAGGGAAACAAGACTTGACTAATTGCATTCACAAGGTAAGATGGTTTCTAGTAAATAAAAACCTATGCTTTGGGATGGCCAGAAAAATTCTGTGCAAAAATATAAATTTCAAGGAAAACAAAGTTTCACAATAAAAAGGATAACGATACTTAAGTTAAACAACGTTATTTATTTATAACAGAAGGGGACACAGATAAACATTTTGGAATTCTACAGATTCCACCTTCAATATCTAAAGCAAAATAAAATAATTACATCATTCTTAAGTAAATAACTAATATACATACATGTTAATCTGTGACCCCTTCCATTGATTATCTTAAGTATCATTATTCCTTTTATTGTAAGTTTGAACAATTTTTAATTTTTCTTTGTGAATTGGACTGAATAAATGTTAATAAATGACAATATATCAAATCTCAAATATTTTTGAATAAAAAAAGTGTTGAAATAGGGTTGGAATCATTTTTTTTACTTAAGTTTTGAAATTTGATATGCATTTATTTGATTTATTTATTTATTTGAAATTACACTCATCTTCATGCGTGTTCTGGTAATTCATATTTTTTTATCTACATGTACATCATAGGTTTAATTTTATTGAACTACACAAAAACTTCTACTATGCTCTTGCAAAACTACATCAGTACAGTTTAACACTAGATATCAGCTTGATCTTGATACTTGCTAATAACTCCCTCTTGATAAATCTAGGTTTTTAAACAAAACATAAAATCTAACCTTTACTTCCAATGCTAATTCTTCTTGCTTCAAATAATGTACAGCTACTTTCCAGAACTGATAGGCTTCCTTGTCTCCAATTAACCTGGTAAATAATAAGAAAAGCTTTACAAGTTAGACCTCTCAGAAGTAACAAGGTTCATGATACACTCACCAATTGTTATTCATACATGACTGCTCTCATTATGGTGGAAACAAAGTTAACTATTTAATCATATTATTTGCAACTTAACTTTCAGATAAAATGTACAATGTTAACAACCTTCCCAAACTAACTTCTAAGTAAAATATTTTAAAAAATTCACATTATAAACACACTCCCTTAACATCATCAAGTTACTGGTTTCCTCATAAAGGATACCTTTATTTCCAAATAAAAGTTCTGATTAATTATACTTTGTTTTGTTGTGAAGTCCATTATAAAGCCAAATTATATTAAGTTTTCATTGAATTAACTATTACTGTAAAAATGAAACAGGAAAGATACACACCTAGCCACTAGTAAACAACGTTCAGCTATTCCAAATGGGCAGTGCTTTAAGTATTCCTGGATTTCCAAATCAATTGTTTCTATCTGCTTCTGAAGAATGCTAACTTCATCTGGACTAAACCCATCCTCTTCTTTGATGCTGAGTGTGTAACTTTCTTGCCATGGCTGATGCTGAAGAAGACTCTTGAAGTGAAAAGCAGGTTTTACTGGCAACATGTGAAGGCTGAGTGGAAGTTCTAAACATTTGCAACATTTACAGTATTAAACCTTCTAACATTTTAAAAGAGAAAATAAATAAACAATGTTTTTAGGAAATTAACTTATAATTTATTTCTGCAGATGAACACTGATGCAAAAAAAGATATGGCTTATACATCAATTACTTTTAAATACACCAAACAAGCACATTTTGTAGTTATTAAGTATGATTAATTTCTTCTACATCTGAGTTTTGAGAGAAGATAAAAAAATTTTTATGTGAAAACCAAAAAAGTCATCTTTCAAAACAAGCACATCTATTCTAGCTTGTACAAGTACAGCTGCTGAGCTGAAAAACAAGAGAAGAGCTCAGTGCCTTTAGAAAAATAAATATTCAAAAAGCCACACATTTCTGTAAAACTGTTGTTCAATCTGCAGTTTATATTACTAAAACCATAAATCTTGCCCAATTCTCACTCACTGCAACATAATCTAGCATAAGCTGTAAATACTGCTGTGTTTCAGTAATATCTGAGCAAAAAGCTGAGATTAGTAGAAATATCAGGTACTTGCTCCAGATAACTATAGAGAGAGATAGAAATAACTTATCACCCTACTACCTCTCTGAAGGGAAACAGTAATAATTAACAAAGTTTCAAAATGGTACATTTAAGTTTTTTGTGATTTTTAAAGAGAAGAAACCTGTTGGGTGATGGTCTTGAAGTGGAGAAGAGCAAACTTTCAGGTTAATATCAGTGATCTTAAAACATCCATCTGCTGTTGCTAATACAGGTCTATCAGACCCAGCCCAATCTATGTCTTGAACCTTTGGCCTGTCCTTTGCACATTTTGTCTGGCTAATTAGTTGAGCCTGAAAAGATAAGGAGAAAATGTTAACTGTGTTAAAAAAAAATTTTTTTCTTTTTTATTGTTTATTTCATGTACAGATTTTCAATCCATCAATAATAAAATTCTAATAGATAAACTTGTTATATTAATTTTTCTACATATGTATAATAAAATCCTGAAAGACCAGTGATATGATTAAGGTTAAAATAAACAGTTTTTTAAAGTAACATATATTGGTTGGTAGTGCAACTCTGCTGTATAATGTATAAAAAGAGCCTTTCAAAAAACAGTTGTAGATAATTATTATGCTTACTATTAGAAATGCATATCAACCTTTTAAATAAACAATAAATGCACACACATTGTTCAATAATTGACTGAAATAGTAAATAGTCAGAATTTCTAAAACTAGTCAGTTTATCTGGAGTTCTCTTTTAAAATAACTTTTACATAAGTAGATTAACATAACAGCGTGGATAAGGGTGAAAAATTATATGACAACAGCCCATAATCATGTCTGTTAACCCTTTCAAGATGGGTCACTGGTGAAAGGCGATGTCATCTCGTTTGTTGACTAGCATACAAACTTTTATTAAACTACCATTTTACGAATTTATGTCAATAAG
>NW_013666223.1:430477-434883 GCF_000517525.1 Limulus polyphemus
TTATGAGATTTAAGTTATTTTGTCTAAACATTTATGTTTTCATCTTATAATTTGTGTTCATTCTAGAATGAAAGAGGCATAATTTATATTTATTTCCTAATTTTTTATGGTGGTTAGGAGATCGGTCAAATCTACTGAACCTGTACAGAGATTCATTACTGAAAATAACATATAAAATATGAAGTTTTTCTTAAGAAATAGTTGATAACTATCTGTACATTATAAAGATTTTGCACGTGAAATTTGAAAATTTTCTGATGCATAAAAGTATTTTTAATCTTAAAATGAAAATTAATTTGCATGTTATATAGACAACAGGCAAAAAGAAAAAAAAGGCATGAGAAAAACATTACTTTCCAAACCTTAAGACTCAATAAAAAAAGAAAGATATTTTGCACATGTAAGCATTGTAATGTTTACTTTTAATCTGCCAAATTTCATTAACATTCGCTTACTAATTTAAAAGTTTTAGCATGAAAACTATAACAAGCACAAAATGGTTACGAGGTCGGTCACCCATGCTAAAAGAGTTAAATCAGTTTTAAGACCTTCCATCAAACGATATAGGAAATATTTGTTAAAAGTATTGGATAACAATAAACGAAATTTCATGATTTTAATATTTAATCTTAATCAGAGAGTAACAGCATCTAAAGGGACTTTAAGATAAAATAACTTTACATACTTAAGAAATATTAAAAGTTTACAAAATATGAAAAACAAAAACATTACCATACTACATACTACCAAATTTCAAACACAGTGTTTTATGTTCAAACAAGTTATCTACTAGATTAACTACATGTATGCCCTTCCCTCCAAAGTTAAAATTATATTACTTAAAAATTCTGATAATACTGATATTTTTTTCAATATTAAATATGGAGTATTACAAGAAAAAAAAACAAAGATATCCTTAGCTTTATACATCTGCTCTTAGTGTACATTTAAAACAATTTTTCTGGGTTCCTTAGAGATCACATGTCAATATTTACTTTGTTGTTAAAATATTAATAAGTCCAATGCTTTCTGTCTTCCTAAACACTCACCTCCAAACATTTTCTAAGTTGAAACAATGTACAATTATTCACATTTGCTCTTGAATTTTAAGCTATTTACTTAAATTTTGAGGTTATTATATTCTTACTAACTAGATAATATTTGTTGAAGAAATAGTTTACTTCACAAAATCTCATTAATATTCCTAATAAGACCTTTTAATCTCTGAATTTTATATAACTGAATGTATAGATGTTTCATATAAATGGACTTATAGATATTTCATACAGTTCAACATAGATTCTGCATCTCAAATATTAGTTAAAATATGAACTTGATTTGTCAACAAGTCTCTACATTACCAGCACTTAAAGGGATTTAAAAAATTTTTATGCCTTTTTTCTTAAGTATAAGGTATATGATCCAATAGAGCTGGCACAAATGTGTATAACAATGATATCTTGATCTATCTTATTGATTTGCTTGGGAAAAACTTTTAACACAAGACTGTTACTGTTGTATTTCCACTCTCTTAGCTTAAAATACCCATATATTATTTGAATAATATGGTCTAAGTTATTTATTAAATGAACTAAAAATTTTTTTAATTTATTGTGTGCATAAAAATATTAACAACTATACACTGTTACTGAGATTTGGAAGACTATATGGACAGAAGTTTTTAACGTTTACAAAATATTATTTACTTATTTTAGTACTAAAGAGAAGAAAGGTAACTTTATAGATTAATAAATAACTACTGAATAAAAACAAATCCTTAGTTACCTCTTTGATATCCCAGAGATCCACCCCATCATTAAATAGCACCAATACTTTTAGGTTACCTCTACCAGGGCCAAATCTAATCTTCTTTATCCACCCTCGATGTGTGGGGATTCCTCTATAAAAATTGCCAGAGCTTGTACTTACAAACGTTTTATAACCTAAAAAATAATATACTCTAATTTTAGATTATCTTTATAGCATAAAATACAAATATCATCACATTTTATACCGGGTCTTCATAATTTAGTACACAATGTGATAGTTTAAATTTGATCTTTATCATCTAATAAAAAAAACACAATAGTTTAAGCTCCACTGTTATAATCTGTTATGAAAAAACAAATAAAAGCCAATAATACACAAACTCTAAAATAATATGGAAATAAATTAGCCTAAACCTCAGTAACACTAGTAAACCACTGAATATACAAACCAAACCAAAATATCAATCTCATAATTACCTATACATTAACAAAGATTTAAATTACCTGGAAACCTTATTCTTTAAATCCCACAGATTTAAGTTTCCATCAACATCACCCAGAACAATGTGGTCACTCTTCCAAGCTATGCAGGTTATAGTCCCCATACCAGCCTGCAAGAGGTTTTAAAAAATTCCATTCAATTTAATTATGCAATTGACTTTTTAATTTCAATTATATTTTATCATTTGTAAAATTACAATACTTTACAATAAACTTTTATTCTTAGAAAGTGTGAAAAAATCAGAGTAGAATTCACACCTAATTTAGGGTCAACCTTAAAATACCAAAAGAATTAAGTAAAAGTCCAAACTGTATCAATATATGCCATCTCAATATATATATATATATTTATTTATTTATTTATTTATAACTAAACCATGTTAATGTTCTGTACAAAATCTAATATTTATAATAATTTTGTGTTTAAAACTGAACAGGCATTTTATAGTCCAGTTTGATAAATATTCAAATATGTGTTATATATACAATTGTTATATGAGAAAATAAATTGCTAGATGTTGAGTCACTTATGCCTTACTGAAAAGCAATAACCTCTCTAACTAGTTTTCTCCATAGTCTGACCTTAGAAATTGGGTTTGATAATATGGCAGTGTCCAATATTATGTATTATTTCATAATGTACAAAAACATGGTTTAAATTACAGTGTTGAGTACATTATATTAAAATGATTTTGAATATGCAAATCAGCATAACACATGACAACCAAAGCCAATATGAATTTGCAGTGAAATGAAGTGTATAAGAACTACATTTTCACACTTTTGGCATTTCAGAGGTAGTATTATGCCATTGAAAATTGATTACTTTGGGGGAAGGGCATGTAACAGCCCTTTGCAATACAAAATATCTATTCACTCATATCATAACTATGTGTTTAGATCAAGGCTTTAAAACTTACAAATGAAGGATATTTCTTGGACGTAATGACATTGGAAAAAAGAATATATATATATACAAATTTACTTGGGAAGCCAGGTCTTTCCAGAAAGAGACTTTCAACAAGTCACACTCCAGCTGTGTCAAGCAAAGTGTAATGTCTTGTAACAGATGAGAATCCAATGAATACGTAGGTCAGTGGCAAAAGTCATCTACATGATCCAGGCAACAGTACCCAACATGATCAAGAAGGATCTCTCTTTGGGAACATGGTCAACAGAGTATGGGTTCACCAGATAAGGCTTTCAGTCATACACACACACACACACACAACACACCAATCAAATTACTGGACACAGTGCCTGTGGATTTCCGTGTGATTGAACTGTTCAACTGTGTCCTAGGAAGCCACCATCCTCATACACTAAATGGATTATGAGAAGCCTGCAGGGTATTTTGAATATGACAGTCTTAAGACAGAGCCTTTTGCAATAGAAAGTATGTTGCAAGGCTATTGTCAAGATGCAGCATTGTCAAGTAGAGCATGATAGGATGTAGCAACACAAACCATAACAAGGTTCTGAGGCTCCAAAATTATTTTTAATATGATGTACCAAACCCTCTGTAGTCACATGTATCGTAAATACTGTTGCTTATCTACTTGTTTGTTAATTTCTAGTAGAATTTTTTCCAAGGAACTTCAGCGATACCAGTCCTTTCTTGACTAAACCAGTTTATTCTTTTTCTATACAACTTTTAGTAATACACAGAATTTCCACAGTCAATTTAAACTTAACAACCTTTATGACACACGTTATAAATCACAGTGATTCACACACTTTACTTAGGGTGCCTACTTTTCGCTTGACTCAATTATCATTCTCTTCCATCTATCTCTGCAATCTATCTGCCGATCTCTTCTGATCCCCTTGGTTTTTCTCGCAAGGCTTATATACTAAAAAAGAGGGCGTCTAGCAAACACTCGGACATTTGTCGAAAATTCATGATCCTTCGAGAAACTCCAGCTCGCATGCTCCCAGCGTCGCGAGACTTCCACTGTCATAACACTGCCCCTTCCTTAGTATTGTTCGTCCTGAACAATAGCCACTTACATTAAACCAATAGATAATTAACAATGACTTAATTAAATGTACAGAATTTACAAACACAAAATTAAAATACAACAAAGTACTACTTAATTTTACAGGACGTATCTTTTCCGTACTGGTCTCCGTCTC
>NW_013666223.1:435883-438901 GCF_000517525.1 Limulus polyphemus
AGTGATTCACACACTTTACTTACGGTACCTACTGTTCGCTTGACTCAATTATCTATCTCTTCAATCTATCTGCTGATCTCTTCTGATCCCACTGGTTTTTCTCACCAGGCTTATATACTAAAAAAGAGGGCGTCTAGCAAACACTCGGACATTCGCAGGATTCCTCGATAATTCATGATTCTTCGAGAAACTCCAGCTCGCATGCTCCCAGTGTCGCGTGACTTCTGCTGTCATAACAATACCAATATTATCGAAACATTATCTGTTATAGTATTTTGTATAAAATTTCAATTTTTATACAATAGATGAACAACTATAAAACATAGGTTTTGAATAGGTTTCCAGAATAGATTGTTCTTGCTACTTCTGGAAGTTTTATCAATCCATATTGGTTAAGAAGGTTCTTAACCAATGAAAATTAATAGTTTTTAGGCTTGACATTGGTTAATTGATGTGTTAGAACACTGGTTCCGAACCAGTGATAGACATATCCCTAGGAGAAACGTGAAAGTAGTAGATGAAATAGATGAGCTAATTCCCAAAAAAATATGCAAAAATGTATGAAATAAAATACCTTACTGGAAAAATAAAGCAGATAATTCGGCAACACTACCAGTCTGAGTTGTTCATCAGATGTTCTTTGATATGCTTGTTTTTTGTTTGTAAAGTTGCAGTTATTGTCTGTTTGAATTCAGTGAAATGCATTTTAACTATGACATTTGTTATATGAAAATTAATTTAGTGACTGATCAGATTAATAACAGAATCTAAAAATAGAATGCGAATAAACAGACCTTAGACAACAATGATGATAATATTTTTGTTATTAGACCTAAACAAAAGTGAGATGCATAAATGAACAAAGACCAATTTAGGGTCACTTAGTCAAACAAAATTGGGTACCACTGTGTTAGTAAAATTATTTTGGTCAGATTTCTCTGCAACTGCTTGATTATTGGTTTAACTATTATGATTATTCTAGAACTGTTTTGCATTTAATTGGGGATTTATTAGAAGAAAAATTATATTGGGTATACATTGAAATATCATTCTATACAAAAAAAGAAATAGTGTGTGTATTTTATTAAAAATAAAGGAAAGGTAACATATCTGTGTTACTGTCTGTAAAAATTATCAATTTTCAAGAATTTATATATCCTGTACTAGATTTAAAAAAGTGAAGTTAGAGCTTGTATTTGTATTTCATTCCTGACTTAACAAAACAACTATACCTGATTACAGAAAAACCATTGGAAATTTTTCACTCGCAATCAAGATGCTAAAACAGTACAAGAACTATACAGCTGAGTATATGACCAACGTTGACCTTATGATAAATATTTAATAAACACGTGTCACACATGTGCTGTGTCTGTGAAGAATAGAATTCAATAGAAGCATCAAAGAAAATATAATATATCATTCTGAAAAAGTAAGATTATGCCTAATGAACTAGATGACGATGAAACTAACAGTATGACCACAGAAGATGGAAATATTTCATCATTTTACACCCCAAGCAAGTTCCCAAGTACTAAAAACTTGAATCACACTAGCATTACTGGATTCGTGAACAGAATGTTGTTTTAAAAGCATAGACAGTTACTTGCCAGGTTGTTCATGCTATTTATTCAAGCAACACTATATTCTCCACTTCTGAAAATCCCTCAATGTACGGGCTTTCTTTCTATGACTGTGCCCAATCTTAAAACTTCCCAACCATAAGAGGCTAGTTTAACAAAAAACTCTTAACACTGATAAAGCAGACATATGGCAGAAGATCAGTGTTCTAGTCAGGGAAGTTCTTAATGAGCACAAAAATGCATCCAGTTCGTTCTTATTCAAATTTCAGCACAATCATCTGAAAAGATGGAAACAGATACAGCAATGTCACCTGACACTGGCCATGAATTTTTCATCATACAACGCATACAAGAAAAATCATAAATAGTCTGTTCATCAGAGCTGAAGGAGAATAATGTTCAAGAATGATACAAGCGTGTTATCACCTCAGACCAAATACAGCATACCTAGTTAAGTCATGTTATCAATGGAATAAAATAATTGATGATGTGACCACGGCAGACATAGAACACTGTATATAGATTTGGTTAATCTTAAACCTCATTTATTCAGAAAACTAAGTGGGATGCCATCTCTTCAATGAAATCTTAAGATTTCTCTCTGTTAACCCTTTCAAGATAAGTCACAGGTGAAAGGCCATGTCATCTCGTTTGTTGACTCGTATTCAAAATTTTATTGAACTACTATTTCATGAATTTATGTCAATAACATTGATATCAAACTGTAGATTATAATTCAAATTTTAGAACTATACATTACCCAATTTGTTAATTTAAAAGTAGATATTAAAAAAACACAGATAAACATCAATTTTTGTGTGTAACATGGTATGTTGAATGCAGCACTGGTTCAAATTAGATGTTCATGAAGTCAAAATACTAAGTCTATAGTTTCATACAAATTAGAAACTCAAATTACAGATATTGGCAGGCTAGAATATAAAATAAGAATGTCTTATCTTTTCTGTTTGCTAAGATATTGCTCATGTAATAAATCAAACTCAGTAGCAACCCGCTTACCTATTTCCATTTTTGGAAATGCACCCTTATATACACTTACTTCTATATATGACATGAATAACAAATCGGAAGCTCAGAATGTCCCCCTAGTGGTTTTCTCAGCCTTTCTAATGTACCTGATGCCATTTCTTTCTTTTGAACCAAGATTTCAATGAGGTAGGTTGTGTCTTGTTTTGCTCAAAATTTCATATTTTTTAGACCAAAATATAGCTTATTTACTATACTTCATAAATTATAGTAGAATTCTATGGTATTAATGTTGTAGTTTATGATTTTTTAGTTATTCAAAAGTATATATAAAACCTAAAAAAAATATTTTGTTTCATATCCTCCACGTGCAAAATTTTTAAAAGCTTAGCAACCTACATCAAACAGCAACCAAGTACAAAGGTCGTAACTAGAAGAAATAATTATT
>NW_013666223.1:439658-452943 GCF_000517525.1 Limulus polyphemus
CAATTCAAAGATGTCGGCTCCTGCCATCACAGTTTTTAAGGCTAAAGTCACCTGACACTTACGAATGTTCAAAACGTTTTCATAAATTTCTTAGAGGCATTGTTTCCCTTCTTGTATTGAAACAGCATTACGTGCCAAATGTGTGTGTCGTCTTGTGCCATCACTATAAGGGATTAGAGTATACTAAACTTTACACATTATATAGGCTACACTAATGTGACATTTAGGCAGTTCAATTAACTAGTATACGTGATGTTTTTTAACGTGACATTAATTTCTTGACAACCTAACAAAATTTTAAAACCTTACATCTGGAGGTATCTTGGAACCATCTCGTACAACGTTTCCTTCCACTGAAAAGTGATACAGTTGGCCATCAGTGTCAGTAAAGACAAAGTGTTCACGGGTAAGGACCATGGTCTTTGAAGTTCTGCAGCAAAATGAGAGATATGAATTAAGACTGCATTGAGAACCACTGTTACTTCTGCACAAATCTAGCAAACATTTTATGAAGTTAACCAGAAGTAATAATATTTATTTTTACATTAAAAAAACAATCTATGTGAAAACTTTCAACTTTTTAGAACACTGAAAATTTTAACTAAACAATCTTCCATGATCTATGACCTCTTCAAATACTTTTATCAGCAAAAACCACAAATTATCTCGTATAGTTTCAATGAATATGTTGTGCTTACAGTACATTGATAAACAGGAATTTATGACAACTAATCTGTTGCTAATGTACATTAAAACAAGAGGGAATCCTCAATAGCCATGGCTGTAATTATATCTCAAATCAGTCAAGAGATGGAGCTATGAGCTAAAAGTTTGTACTAGGAAAAAAACTCACAGCCATTCTATGAGCCACAATGCTGCAGCTAAAAATATAGTGGTTGGTATATTAAATCTGAAAATTAGACATACAAAACCCCAAAAAGCTCCACAGGCATGTTAAGCATTAAAATATGTATACTCTTAAAATTAGTATAATGGGACTCCAAAGTTAAAAGTGAAAAAGGCATCAGTAACAAACAAGGGTAAATATTCAGGTTCATCTCCAGTACACGGTTAATTGGTTCTAAAAACTTACACAGATGATTTAGAGACAATACTGGAAACTGAAAATGATGACATAAAATCTTGAATATCACTTCCATCCACTTCATTACTTATGTGATGTTTTTTGGTGTGTAATGGGGACCATTCCTAAAGTAAAAGGGGAAAATTTTTTTATAGCAAACTAAACAAAGTTTCAACATTTTAGAAAAAATACTTTTTCTTTCACATAAGATTAAATAAACCTTCTAAAATACAAAGTTAAGTTTAAAAAAGCTACATTGAAAAAAGGAATCATCTGTTAATGTTCAAGAACAAGAAACATTGTGCATAAATAATAAGATACACGATGAGTAAATTAAAGATTATAGTAAAAAAATTATTACTTAAGGTAAAAAAAAGCTTCATCATTCACGATTACAAGGTAAAACATGAAATAAGCTAAAGTATCAGAATACTAAGATATATGTCACCAACTGACCATTAAGACACTGTGCTTGTTTGTTACAATTTGTCATAAACTACATAAAATTTTTATTTCAAGATCAAACCAATGTTTTAGATTAAATGATAATGCACTATACAGCATAATTTGACCCAATTATCTTTATCATAAGTAAGAAGTAGTTACGAATTTTCATGCTCACCAAAGCAGTGATTGTTGGGAAAGTTTTGGGCATGATTCTCAATAAATATAATGTTCTCAAGTCCCAGATTTCACAAGGTTCTTCTTTGAAGACAATGATAAAATACTGTCTTTAAAAAAAATACTTAACTAATTAATCAATTTCTGTCCTGAAATACAACCTGTACAAAGTAGCTATTCCAATATATAATAAACTCTCGGCAATGTGTACCTTTCTTATGTAGCTAGCTTTGTGTAACAAATAGTTCACCAGTATTTAGTACTTGGTTTATATTTTAATAAAAAAGTACAATTCAATTTCATTTTGTCAACTCTTCTAGAACAAATACCAGCCTTATTCTACATGATTCATATGTTTAACACACAGCACCTTTATTTCACATGGTTAGTATTATTTCATTGTGGAAATACTACTTCATGTAGTTATCTTACTATAATGACTTAAAAATGGTGTCTGTAACTATTTATTACCTATGTGCAATCACTCAGAATAATAGCTTCTGTATTGAATAAGTTATCATTAAAAAGATAATTTTCCTTATATTTTTCAACAACAGTCAAACTTCTAAAATGTTGTTTATAGTTAGAATATTAGTTTAAATTTGCAGTGTTGTAGGACAAGTATGAATTGTCTGGGTATTTCTAAAAACAAATAAAGTCATATCTCATGTAAAGTTTCCTTTAAAACATAACCATACTTAATTGTCAGCATTACTTTAACACAAAGTCCTATGTCATCTAACTAATACAGAAGTCCTATTTTAATAAAATATACAGTAGTACAATTTTCCTAAACATAAACAACAGATCTACTTTATGTGTTATAATTAACTTTTTCATAACATATAAAAACTCTACTTATAAACTACAATTTTTTAAACATAAATAGAAAACTTAACTTATGTTATTAACTTTTCCAAACATAAATAGAGCATTTATTTTTTGTTACTAACTTTTCTAAACATAAATAGAACATTTATTTTATGTTACCAACTTTTCTAAACATAAATAGAACATTTATTTTATGTTACTAACTTTTCTAAACTTAAACTTACTTCATGTAGGACACACGTAGCATCTCAATGGGAGACTCCTCATTTTTTTCACTTCGTAGCACCTTTGTTCGACCTGACTGCACATCTGTTAGGACAAGTTCATTACGAACTTTGCCACAACTAGCCATCATGTTGGGATAGGCATAAGATAAAAATGCTGTCAGGCTCACCCATTCAATTCCTCTATGGGACACACAATAAGAATCATTTGAGTTGTAATGAAGCTTTCACCAACATACAACATAAATATATATCTTTCATAAAGTTACATACAGCAAAAAAAAACAATATGTAAAAAAGATTTAATAATACAATACTACTCTGTAACATAAAACTTTGACAACTCTATAACTCTGCTCTTATTCAAGAACTTTAATGGCATATTATATTAATTTTTATTACATAATATTAACAGATTCTCTAAATTTTAAAAGTTCAATGATTAGTGCTGGGCAACTAATGGAATTTGCTAATCAATTAATCGCTAGGTTCATTAATCTATTACATTCAACTAATCAATTATTCTCACAAGATGGTTAGAAACAAAAATCCATTATTCTTCATTGAAAGAGATAAAAGTAAAATTTAAGAATGCTGAGGCTCGGGTTTTGATACCAGCAATAGCCAGAGCACAGCTAGTCCATTGAATAACTTTGCGCTTAGCAACAAATAAACATAATGGCAATATATCAATTACTTGGATAGTTGAAATAATAAAAAATTGTGATAAACCATAATTTCAATTAGTTGATTATTTTCACGACACTAGCCATAATTTCAATTACTGGATAGCTGGAATAATGGAAATAGTAACTATCAGAAACACTAATTTTGATTAATTTGTCTTCTGTGACATTAGTCAAGTTAATTGCAATTTCAATTCCTTAGCACTTGAAATAATAAAAAAATGTAATTATTGGAAACATCAACTGATTATTTTTGTGGCATTAATTAAGTTAACCAATATTTCGATTGATTTCTCATTTATTTTACATGATTCTATGATTCTACCTTAATAACACATCCTTATTATGATGCCTACACATCACGATTTACAGTACATATTACAGTTGTACTGTTTAAATCTAAGGTCTTTAATAATGATTTATTAATTTAGTGTCTATACCTGAGAAATTTAGTCAAAAACGTTAACATTTTCTTATAGTGAAAATGTATTTCCAATAGATATTTACTCCATCTCACAGAATAGCTTTTCTCAACTTGTGCTGTCCTCTACATGCACAATTTTCTCTCCCCACTAGCCTTGATGCTCCCAACTACCCTCACATAATTTCTCATGGTATAACTGCACTGTGGCATATATAAGAGCATGCAACAACAGGAGAGGGAAAAATGTGACATGATTGGGAGAAACGAAAGGTATTAGACACAGTTGCCCTATAGCCAGCAATGGTGGAAACTGATAAACCATTGTACAAGAACAAAGTAAAGAAATCAGAAAGGTGGTAAACACTAGGTGGGGAAGGTAAGAAGCCATGGCACAAAGACCAACTCTGGAAAATTGCCATTTCCTCTGGGAAATATTTAAAGAAAGGTGGACCAGTGAGAAAGAAGGGAAGCTACTTGCATAGAGTTTGGATCATCTTCCAGAGGACCAGACAAAATTTACACCTGAAGCCAGAGTGTGGTGACAGCAAGATGGAATATGGCAGACTGAGGTTGAATTAGAAGGGATTGGGAAAGCAGAAGAGGTACAGGAGGGGGCAAATGAAGTAAGTTCAGGATTGGAAACCCCAGTTGAGCAGGCCAGAATGGAGCAATCAGAAGGACTCAAAACAGAGTGGCTTTGATAAAGGAAAGAAGATGGATAGGAGGATATGAATAAAAGTTACGATTGGTCCAATCCTGACCGAAGGCATCCACTGCTAAAGCCAAAGGATGTGGAACTGGATACTAGAAGGAGGACAGTTTATATTGAGATTGGTGGTAAATGCATCCAGAAAAGGAGTACCAAACAGGGTGCACAATCAACAAAACACTCGAAGAGCAACAGACCACTCAATATGTAAAATCTTGTCAGGATGTGATAACTGATCCACTACAAGATTCAGAGCACTCACTGAATAAAACGTGTATGAGGGCATCCATGTAAGCCCAGATCCCAAAAGAGATAGTACATTGCATGCAAGTAGAAAAGGAAGGGACTTGGCTTTGGAAACCAAGAACTCCACTGACATCACAAGAAGAGGACATGGCTGGGCCCGCTGAGGTAGGTGTTGAAAAATACCCCCAAATGCATAAGATACTGTGTGGGGGTGAGAAATAACTTCTCCAGCTTGACACAAGCTGCCTTCTGTAGGAGGAAATGGGTATGTTAGCAAGAGGCTTTTGGGATAGAGCTAAAAGGAGACATTATTCCATATAATGACAAAAACACAAACCCTTGGTGTGAAGATGATGAGCAAAAGTTCTTAACACATGACAGAAGACATATGGCACCAATGCCAGACCAAAATGGAAAGCATGGAACTGAAACACTCTACCCCCGTGAACAAACCAAAAGCATCTGAGACATCGATCTTGGTCATCCAAAGACCTGGAGTGAAGGACCAATGAAGGTTGAGGAAAGACTCCATGGTGAACTGCAGGAGGAGGATGAAGCAGTTGAGGTTGGAGAGATCAATGACAGGATGCCAATTCTCAGTTTTCTCTGGGACCATGAACAACAGGAATAAAACACTGGAGAAGTGTGAAATACTTGTTCAATAGCATCCTTGTGCAAAATATCAGGAACTGCCTTCGAGAGATGCTGGCATGGAATGGAATCCCGAGGAGGGGGGAAGGAAATGGGTCACAAAGATAAAGGTGGGCAAAAATAGTAGGAATAGTTTTTTGTTAAAACCTGAAGAACCCAGGGGCCACAGTGAATGGGTGCCACTGGTGAACAAATCTGGCTGAGTTCCCATAGTGCCAGAACCCATGAGTAAGTCAACAATGAAACTGGCATCAGAAAACATGATGATGGGCAATTTGGTGACCCGCCATAGAAACCCACAAAAGTGGCACTGGTAGTGGAGAGGATGCAGGGGGTGAGATGCAAGAACAGCAGGAGAGGTTTGGAAAAGAAGAGAAATAAGGGAGGAAATGGAAGAATGTTGACATGCAGCCTTTACTCAAGACTAAAAAGTATCAGGAAGATTCCCAAAAATAGACAGTCATTTTAAGGGCCAGGTAGAAGTCTTGCAAATAGAAAGCAGGCATCTGTGAGACAAGAGGGCTTCCCAACCAAGTTGAATCCAACAACAAAGGAGACATTTATAAAGGGATAATGCTGTAGAAGATAAGTGCACCAATGCAAAAAAGAAAATGGAACATGTATCCACCAAAAAAACCTCAGGGAAACACAGACAGCTTCAGAAAGGAGATGGATGGAAAAGAGATAATAAGTAATATAACAGGAAAGTCATGTCCAAAAAAGCCAAAAGAAGATTAGGAAAATTCAGAGGGGATAGCATGAGATGGTGCAGCAAAGGCTGAAGGTGGGAATAGGCTGTCCTCTTCATTAGGACCAGGTTCCTCCAGAAATGAGAGATCCAGCTGAGGTTTCAGACACATAGCAGGCTGCAAGATAGTTTACAACTCACAATGCACCATGGCCAAAGCCAAAGAAGTAGTAAATGGTGGTAGATCAGTAGCAGCCAGAGCCATAACAGAATGCATTGTAGTAACATGTGGAAACGAAAAAAATATTCCACAAATACTAAGTAAGCAGCAAATAAATGACAACATACTAAGAGTTGTCAAAATACATTAGAATTAACTGAAAGTGCATGAGAGAATTGTAAGTAAAGAGCAAAAATTTAGCATGAATGCACACTTGAATACCAAATCAAAGTGCTCTACAGTATAGACAAAATCAGCTCTGTTAGGAGGGTGTGTTGTACTCCTATTGGTGGAGGGTTGTCGCATGCTCAGTTGCATACTACAGTGCAGTTATACCACGAGAAATTATGTGAGGGTAGGTGGGAGCATCAAGGCTAGTGGGGAGAATAAATTGTGCATATGGAGAACAGCACAACTTGATAAAACCTATCATGTGAGAAGGGGTAAAGTATCATATCAGAACTCCTTTTAGTTTAAGAAACTTAATAAAATCTGAACTTTAATGTACTTGAACAATAACAGACGTAAAAAGAAGTATTTTGTTAAAGAAAGTCACTTTCATTGAATATGATGATTTGTTCAGAAAAAACATTGGAATTTTCATAGGAAATCTGAAGTTTCTGTAACACACAAAACAGTGTATACAAAAAAAACTGTTACCTGACAGGTGCAGTTAGTAAGCTAAATTCTCGTTCAATAATTCCAGTTGCCATATTGAAAACCTGTACTCCTCCCAGTGCATTTCCTAAGAAAAGATTAAAACAAAACCTCTAATATTTGTGTTAATCTAAGGTCAGCCTACATCCATTCAATATTAATAAAAATTATTTATAAAAAAAAAAGGCTAATAGTAAAACAAAAGAATCTTCATACACTATCCAGTATTATATTCCCTACTTCCGATTAATACAGATGCAACATGGTATTAGTTATTGTGGCTAACAATTTTTCATACTACAGTCATTTTTGAAACTCATGAAATTCTATCAGAAAGAAACTAGGAGTAAAAGAATTCCAAGTAACTAACTATTTATAATCAAAACCAGAAGCTTAGACTATTAATATGGTTAATCAAGCCATATATTCTGCTAGTTCACTTTAAAAATCATCCATTCCTAATTAATTTTTACTTGCGCCTTAACTTATGGTGACAAAGTCAGCTTTAAAACTGACAGTGCATTCTGTCAGAACATGTTGAGCAATTCTAGGTATATATCCAGGTTCTACTGGAATGCATGCCTATGTAAGTAGGCAATGGCCAGATGGAGGATCTTATACGTATCTTTGTGCCATGAGAATGTACAATAATAAATCACACATGACCATTTATTCTTGAGAATCACATCTTTGAGACAAAAGTAAATTTATAATTCTAAACACCACACGCAGATCTAGTTTAACACAAATATGAGTATAAAAATTAAGAAACAGCTAATACTTTTTCCTTTATTGATCCAACTTTATGATGAATCTTGAATTGTGTAAAATGTGAAGTTTCATAAAACAAGTTTAAAGCTTTCTTTGTTAGTACATCATTTGCATGTTTAGCTTCTCATAATTATCTAACAATTTCACACACATTGCAGCATCACTTAATCAAAACAATTTTTTTATTTGTACATAAAATTTTACAATGAATGTTTATTATTCTTCAATTTCTGCACCTCAAATATAATACCAGTTTTTTTCTCAGTTGTTACAGTAAATGGTTACTATTTAAGTTAAAACAGTAACTTGAATTTAATGAAATGTATTGGGTACAGTGAGTAATGTTGAGCATCCTATTGATGTCAAAGTTAAAACTTGTCATCCTAGTATTAGTAATCTTTGCTGACAATTGTCCTCTGCCAAATGAAACCAAAAACAGTAAAATACTGAAACTTAACTTTATTATTTCAATTTTGCTCATTTATGTTTAGCCAGAACAGAAAGTGTTTATAGAAGAGAAAAACAACAACCTTAATATATTATACTACATACTGTATTCTCCTGAAAAAAAAGAAAGGAACAAAAATGTCTTATATTTGTATAAGTTTAAACTTACCTATTGCCATTAATGGCTTGTAGACTGTCCAGTTGCGAAAGGTAACAGGTGGACACATGCGAATGACATGAGGTGGTGGTGCCAACCCATTAAGATATCCAGTTATAAGAAACTTTAATGACATTGAATTTGGCAGTATATCCTTTTCATTGTCACAATATGGGTCTAAATTCTGTACTAATGATCCAAACATGTCCGACAACCACAAGCAAGGTGAAGGAACTGAAGATGAATACGGCAATTGGCAGCAGCTTGTTGGTCGCTCTCTTTCCTTTAATTCTTCTTTCTCTTTAACAGGTAGATCAACTTTCTACATAAATATATATGTGTGTTAAAAAGCTTGTGTTAATTTTTCACAATCATAAAAAGAGAAACAAGATGGCTACCCATAAGAAGAATATTATACCCCATTACAAAAACTCTCCTAATACAGCAGAATAACTAATAAATTGAAAAGTTATGTAACTTGTTCATAAAATTTTCTATAAACTGTATAAAGAACATATAAAGTATAGTCTCATAGAAGAATTTTATAGTTATAATAACTATATGGGTCCTAAGTTTTAAAATGCAGTAACGGAAAGAATTATGGAAACACACAAGAAGCACAAATACAGGAGTCACTAATTAACAATGCGTAGTGGCATCTAGATGGTAAATATATTAATGATACAAAACATTATTGCATGAAATACAGAAATAAAGCACATTAGTTGTACAACGCACTAGTATTTTGTATACAAGTCCTTTGCTTCACACAGAGCATTATAACTTGTTTTCATGTTGCAATGAAACTTCTCAATGTATGTTTTTGAAATACTGTTTCTAAGTATCCTTTATTACTCCCTACAACTCAGCCAAATTATTCAGTAGCCTTTTGACCTTCTCCGGGTTTATACAAGTCCATTAAACCTCAAGAGTGTTCATATCAGAACTTTGTGCAGACCAAGCCATGACTGAGTGTTCCACTTGCCTTGGGATCACTGTCTTGCTGAAAGACAAATTTCCACCTGATAAATCATGTTCCTGAAGGAATGGCACAATGGATCAGAATCTGTATGTACTTGCCATCAATCAGGATATAATCAGTTTTGTATGGATCAAAAACACCACTGGTTGAGGTGCAGCCCCAAATTGTACAGATTCTCCAACCATGCTTCACTGTAGAGGTTGTACCTTGACCATAAAACCTTCTCCTATCCATGACTTAACAAACTGTCCTTGACTGATGCCAAACAATTTGAACTTGGATTCATCTGCCAGCTCTACTGTTTGTGGTCCAAAATCAATTTCACCCTTTCTGTTTTATCTCCTCAGTTGTGATTTTCCAGCAGCTACACATCTAATGAAACCATTCTGAGCTCCTGTGTATCTTACTGTTTGCAAGGTAACATTCAATCTGTATCTACAACAAGGTCACTTGCATGATCTGTACTCAACCATCATCATCATCTTCAGTGAGTTTCAGTTTTCAACCTAGCCCACTTTTATTATTAAAAGAGCAAATTTCACTTACCTTTTTCAGGGTCTTGCATACAGCTGCTACAGAAACATGAAGTCTTGCCACAATTTTTCACATGAAGTAACCTTGACCAGCAAAACTTCCATCTCTACATGCTTATAATGCAGCATTTCAGTCCTAGGAGACATGACTGGATTCATACTATTATTACTAGGCATAGTCTGAGTGCCTGTACTTTTATATAGACGTTACATTGGTGTGGAACTTTCTCCCTCACTGAATGACAACCAATCATAATGTAGACTATTAACATGCAACTTTACTCCAATACAGTTCATTTTCACATGTTAAAGGTGTAGCATTCCCAAAGTATTTGCCATTTATACCCTTTTTTTACCTCAGTGTTTCCATAATTATTTCCATTTCTGAATATTGGGAGAAAATGTATCAATAGTAACCAACTATTCAATTCAATGAAATCATTTTGCTTATCTGAACATTTTAATGTAACTTAAAAAATGCTTTAAAACTCACCACAAAGAGAAAGCTATTTAACCCTTTGTGGACCAGTAGGGTGTCACTAATATACCTTGATTTTTTACCTTCTCACAGAATCATACTTGAAATACTTAATCATATAGCATAAAACATAGTACAAACTTACTGAACAGTATCTAGTTTTGGCTCAAAAATATTCATTCATATAGTCTGAATTACTCTTTTGTATCACTTTTTACAATACCAAAATTTTGTTGTGAGACACTGTCATACATAAAAAAAAATACTTTTATGTAAAAATTTCAATCTTTTTTTATTTTTCCATTTTATATATGTAGTCAGTTTCAACTTGATTGGTATTCATTAACATATTTCTTTGGTACGTTATTTTGCCAATTGCAGCAGTCTCCAATTCCAGCTATAATATCATTGAAAAACACATGCAAAAACTGACAAAGATTTATTGGTGACCTAAGATCTCATCTTTCAAAATGGGGTTACTTTTCCTTTGTTCAAGCTAGATAATAATGTTTTGCTAACAGTATTTTGGTCCAGATCAATTTATATCTAATAATTAATTTCTTTCAAATAAATAAATTATTTTATTTGTGTGTATTGTTTGGATATAACAAGCTTAACAATAATATTCAATAAGTATTTGAGTCATCAGAAAATGTTGCTGTCACCTACCATAAATGCTGAACATAGTTAAGCTTACTCAATTTTAAAACAATTCTGTAACTTTTAAATAGTTATTATTTAACACACAAACATTTTCAGAAATGACCAAAAAAAACTAAAATAACCCAAAATATATAACATTTGTAGTTTGTTCCCAAGTCTTCCAGATATCCCTTTAGGTCCCTTTGTTCATCCCCTACAGACACTACAGGTTGTCAATTTCTCAAGAACCATAAATTGATGTACATAGTTCATAATATTTTCTACTCAATGGTATTCAGCCACTGGCTAAAGCTCTCTTCAAAGATGAGCTTCATTAGTAATTGTTCAGACCATATGCTGTGACATCATAAAAAAGTTGCAAGAAGGGGTAGTAATTAAAAACACCTATAGAGAAGGATAATCATAAGAAAAACAAGGCACAATAAATTTATTCTTAAGGGATGATGGTTGCTTAACAAATATACGAGTTCAACTCAAATTCAGAAAATTCTTATGACTTAGCATTTAAAACCTAACCTGAGACAGAAATCTTTAGTATCTACCTGTTGAGATGGGATCAATTCCACAATTAAGAGCCTCCCATCACTGATTAACACCGCAACTCTACACTCAGATTTTGGACAGACAGCCATTCCCATCAAACGTGCATGTTTAGTAAGACGTAAAGCATCAGACTGACAGCGGATATCATAACACAGTTCCACAGTGTTGTCAAAAGATCCAACTGAGACTGTATCTGAAATACAGCAACAAAGGAAATATCCATGTACCAATTAAAATGATAAATTACAAAATATGCATTTCTGATTCATAAAAATACATATATTTAACTCTTTCTGTACAACTGGGTTAAAGTGCACATCATGACATTTTACAGTGTTCAAAAGTTAATTAAAAACCTTTATTATCAATGTATGTCAATAAACATGGCAAGAAAATGTCATCTATAATAAAAAAATTATATTATCTAAGTTTTATCTTCTTATTTAAATTAAGAAAGAAACATTAAGAAACTTCAAACATCATTTTTCTGTGTCAAGTTATGTATCTGAATTCTGGATTCTTCATTTCAGAATTTTCTTTCTAACTTCTAAAATAGACTGCTGCACTTTACAAACACAAATTATACATAATTACAAGCAACAATCAGAAAGTTAACATTTCCCTCAACAGAAAATGTATTTCAGATAGGTACCCAAATCTCTGCAGGACAAACTCTGTGCCACTGCCATATATTTTTGAGCATGCCACAAGTCTTGAATAAAGTTCCCTGCATGTACCTGTTATGTGCCAGCCTATGATGTGATCAGATGGAGATAAAGAAATTACAAAGATAAGTTCTATTCTGAAATCACAGCTTCAGAAAGAAAAAAAAACAAGGAAGTGTGTTACCTACTAAAGGTGTGGGAAGGGGGTAGCATAGTGGAGCATCACTCAATGGGAGACTGCATCCTTCTTATGCAGGAGACACTTTTCACTCAATAAATGTAATACAGCAAAACATATGGTCAAAGTAATATTCTGTGTGGTGCTAAAGTGTCACATAGATTGGTGAAATGCAAGATTACTTGACTGGCCATTTTCTCCCAGGTGGTCAGCTAAGCATGAGTGTGTAGTGTTGCTAGAATAACAAGTCAGGTCATACCATATTGGAGAAATACTTATATGAGGTAATTATTAGAATAACCAGGTGCTGAAAGAAAATATCCCAGACCTACATCCCAAGGAGAACATAAGACCCATCTGACTAGCATAACCACCAGGAATGGCTTGGTCCATAGTGTACTCCACTTCCAGGCAACACCCCAGTCCTACTTCCCATCAAGGGGTGCTTCCACTTGATCTCGTAGACTGATCTAATGGGGAAACTCTAAATCAACCTCCCCAGTGGCTTGGGATTGGAGAAATAAGGATTCTCCCATTACTCCATTCAAAAAAGGGGAGAATTCATGTTGGAAAAAATGTTGAAGAGGTGCTCAGACTGAACAGGAATCATCACATATGTATAAGGTTCCACAATGATAAATTGTGCAATGGGTTACCATGAATACAGGCAGCAGGTGCTGGTCAGGTGTGAGTGTAAGCTTGCCTCACACCTGGTGTAATTCGTTTTTTACTCTTGCAATATAGACTGGAAGGTAATATATATATATATATATATATATATATATATATAGTAGTACTAACTACTTACTTATACTACCACCTACTAC
>NW_013666223.1:453145-460617 GCF_000517525.1 Limulus polyphemus
GCAATATAGACTGGAAGGTAATATATATATATATACGTGCTTAACACTTTCTGTTATCCACCATCCAATGAAGATTTCAGGAGAGTAGAGAGGTATTCATTGTAAAAGCAACACTAGTCACTTAGTGGATCCCATTGTCTGTTATGTAGATGTATAAATTGAATATGTTAGATACAAGAATCATAAAGAAAGAGAGAAAAATAAGCAATTCACTTTTAGAAAGCCTCTATGAATAGTATTAGAATGGCAACTGGAGGGAGGCAAAACCCAATGCAGTTGAAATGGCAATGTGATCTAATTAATGTGACACTAATATGTCAGGGGTCGTTCACATCCCCATCTGCAAGATATCATAGAGGAGACATTGGCAGCTGTAGACAAGGGAAACTGTGAGATGACAAACTTTATGGGAGGAAACATTAAAAACAAGAAAAGTAACATAACCTATAAAAGAATAAGCTACATGGATGAGTTGTGTAATCCAACCATTCAAAGTAGAATGAGATAAGTTACTAGAGGAAGAGGAATGCCACAGCAAGAAAAGGCATCGTCAATTGTCCTGTAAAGGGGCAGTATGAGTTAAATAACAATGAACAGCACATAAAACACTAAGACTATGATAAATCACAAAATATGCATTCCTGATTCAAAAATTCCAAAAATGAAAAGGATATGGATACCCGATATAAAGGAGGATGGGAAAGGAAGTGGATGACAAGTCCCTAAGATAATATCAAATAATCCAAAGATTTGTGATGAAATCAGAATGGAACCTGTCAACTGGTGCACAATGGTGATAACATCACTACCTACCAGTACCTTTAAACAGCATTCCAGTACTGGATAACTCCTGTTGAGGAATGTTGGAAACTTGGGAAATATTAAAAAATGTGGAAATTTGAATTCATAATCTAGATGATCCACAAAACAAATTTTTCATTTTTGTCCTGGTATGTCAATGCCTGCATAGGTCTAAGTCACTGCCCTAATGATGAAACTGAAAAGAAATTAACAAAACCCATACACTGGGTTAAAACAATGGAAAATAGTACTGCCAGAGAACTATTAACACATTAGGATACGTATCCCAAAATTACAAATTTTATTAAAAGAAAAAATCCAATTAAAGATAATTTGAATCAAAATTATGTTTAAATTATGTTTAAAATTTGGTATCTGTCTGTCTCATAATCAAGAAAATTAAGAACAGAAAGATTACACTACAAATGATAATTGAAAGTTTAAAATAATAAGCACTAAAATGTCATTAGTTTCTAAGAAAAAAACATGTCTGAACAAAGCATTACTGAGGGAAGAATAGGCCTTATTTCCAATGCTAGTGCTCAAGGAGATTACTTTACGTTGAGGATGTGTTACCCAAATATTGGTAGAGGGCTACTGTCCAATGATTATGTTTAGGGATGAAAGCTTCATTCAAGGTTTGTGACATGTGCAAAGATCTTCACAGAAGTGGTGTGAGGTAACAGCTTTTTGTTGTGCAGAAGTACATTTCTGAATTTGAACCTCCCACCTTATTTATTTGCTGTGATATCAATAATAAACCCCTCACTACTCTCTCTGACTTTTAAGATTGTTTTTAATCAACATTACGTGGCTGATGAACATGTATATAAGCAATAGAAAGAGCAGATTCTCCTCTATATCATGCCTATAACCATCCTTTTGCATATGGCACACAGAGTACTCACTTGATAGAAATGTCTTGCTGTGTGATCATGGTTTTTATTGCTATGAACAGCTAACAGAAATGTTTTAATTTATTTATTACTTAGAAAACCATAGTAGTTTTGGGAGATTTTATACTAGTGCCTGATAAATTGTGTGTGTTCTAAAATGCATATTTGAAAGATATATGAATTTGTTTTTAGACACCCAAACTTGCAAGACTCAACTAGAAATGTCAAATACTTTTACTTGAGTGCAAACAGCTCAAATAAGCAGTGAGTACTAGAAATCCTTGCTTTTTATGCATATGTAAATTTTTTCAATTGGAACTAAAACAAAAATTATAAACTTGCTTTTATGTTAGCACTACAGGAAACAAATAATGAGCTCCCATTGTGATATCTTGTGTTTGACACAAGAATTACTACTCCAGTGGTACAAAGTACAGCAGTAAAAGAATGAAATTAAAGAAAAACAGATTTGAAAAAGATGAACAGTTCAAAATATTAAGATAGATAATTTGGAACTTTCTGATAAAATTCCAGTCACTACAGAGCAAAAAATAGTATTATTCATTTTATTTCATATATTTCAATTCTTCATTTCATTGTATAATGATAATGTCTCTACAGTTAGTGTTTGAATAGTTCTGGAAAACAAGAGGGAATCCTCAATAGCTGCAGAACATGAAATTCTTTTAGACAGGATTAAAGTAAATTAATCTAAAAGACCTTTTTTTCCTTTTTGTCAGCTATATTTTTGTGAGCCAGTAACACCAAACACGGGCCATGCGTATACCCAAATCGATTTTATTACTCATCAGGATGGATCTCTACTAGTCTAGCCTCAAATTGAAATTCTTTTAGGCAGGATTAGAGTAATTTAATCTATGAGACCTTGGGCATGGTCAAATGTATCAATCGAAAGGGTTTGACCACATAAGTCCAAACTATAATTAGATCTCAAATCAGTCAAGAGATGATGGAGATATGAGCTAAAGATTTGTACTTTAAGAAAAAACTTGGAGCCATTCTATGAGTCACTATGCAATGGTTAATAATATAAAATATAATGTTTTATAAAAAGAACAACTTTGGTACTCATTTAGGAGGTGCTAGAGGTTATTCAGATGAAAAGAAGTAATTTTATTACAAAAATCACCTTTCACTAAGACAGACACAATAAAGGTTTTAGAAATTTATAGATACAAATATTTTTTTTGTGTACAACAGGCTTGTAAGGTTTATTGAAAGCTTGCCAAATTTTATAAAGATACACATAATAAATTCAGAGTTTTAGTTTGCATAGTTTCATAATTCCAAGGTTGATCAAATTGATCAACTTCATTCTTATACAGTTAAGTATGTTATACTTGTTTCTCTCTTTTTTTAAACACTTTCTCAAAACTTGAAGACATTTCAGAACCAAGGCTTTCTTCCATAAATTAGACTCATTTTCAAATAAGTTTAATAGCACAGTAAGAACATACAATACATAAGAATAGTGCTTGGAAGACATAATTACATTTAAGAAAAACATATCATAGGAAAGCAGCAAGTCTTCCACATATGTGTGTATCAAAGTGCTATTAATATTTCTGTTCAGAGAATACACTAGTTCTATATCAATTTTTACCTTCAGAAGGTGTACAGACAGAAGCAAGTGATGTTCCTTTGTGACGTACTCGTAAGCTAACACTTCCTGTTTCATGAAGACAAAATACAGCTTCCCTCTGCCAGCAGGGATACATCTGTGTTACTGCTGCTCCATTTCTTTCTACTGCTATTATACCTATAGTCTGAATTAAACTTACGATTATTAATTTCCAAATTCAATAAACATAACAACACTGTTATTATTGCAAAAACAAAATCAACCCCATCTCCCCGATGCATCCTTTAAAACATGACTGAATAAAACATTTATTTTGTGCCTTTCTGTTTTATACTGATAAACATGCATCTTATTCCAATTTACCTAATTTTTGTCACTACATTAATCCTTGTATAAAAACGTCATATCATATACACACACCTCTAGTTAACCTGCATGAAATACTGAGTAAATTATGTTTACTGTGTAACATAAACAAAACCTTATACAATGGTCCTGTGAGCAAATTTCTAATTATTTTTAATAACTAGATAACTTTTATTGAAATTTAGTTTTCAAGACAAACCAACCTGTGACACAACAGATTATTCCAAAACATACATCAACTAACAGACTGTTGATGTAGTAATGAGAAATAGTTATAATGCACTTTAAAAAAATGTAACCACACAAAAACTTCCCTACCAATAAAAATATCTCAACTTAACTAGTCTCAACGAATTCATAGTTATATGCACATGTTAATATTATATAAGAATGTTAAGACTACATTACTATGAATGGAGACAATCACCTGATTTATTTCCAAGTCCAATATTAACACTTCTTTAGGGTATAATAAAAGTAAGTGATGTCGATAAGCAGGATGGAAAGCCAGCTGAAGACAGTCATTCAAGCTAATAGCTTCTTCTGAGCTAGAATTACAGAAAATCAATTACTTTAGCTACACCACCTTTTTATATGTATCACAAGATTTTTTAACTGTATAATCAACACATAAGAAAAGTAACAGTTCCTTACAATGGAAAAGAACTGATTTTGTACTCATTGATGCAGCAAAAATCTTTTGAGGATAACTACACAGAAGTCTTCTCAATAAATAAATCATTTTTTTAAATTTAAACTGATCAGTAAAATATTTCTTAGTACAAAAATGAATATTTAAGTAAAAAATGGCATGAACAGTGAAATGTGCAACTACTTGAAGATAGGAATAAATACAGAGAAACATGACTACATTATTTTAGAGGTACAAAACAAAGTATTATCAAAAAGCTATTTGAAATAATACTTTGTTTTGTACCTCTAAAATAATGTAACTTTTGTTACATCTTTTTTAGCTTCCTGTTATGCTTATGTTCTATTTCTAAGAAAGAACAAAACTATTTGAGGCCAGATATTCAGAAGTATTAAAAGATCCAAATGAATATACAAGATATTCAATTCAGTGTACATATAATTATGTAAAATGAAGTTGCATGAGCAAATTTCAACTGATGATATATAAATATATATATATACACACACACACATACATACATATAAATATATAAAATGTGGGGTTACTAAAGACAGCTCAATTTGATAGTAACTGTAGAAAGGGTTTGAAAGGATAACTCAGATGTTTCTTACCCACTTTTTGACTCTTCTCTAATCAGAAACTTCATTCTTCGTGGAAGAAGGCTGCGGGGCTTGCTTTTTTCTTCACTAATGTTACGATTACTACCTCCAGTACTTAATGTATTCAAAGACTGTAAACTTGATGTCATAGTTGATGGGTTGGATATATAGCACTTTCTGCCATTACTAGATGGCACTTTAGACACACTGAAGTCATCAACAAATAGTATGCAGTCTGATGCTAGAACTGAGTCAAAGAATTTAAAAAAATTGTGAAATTTGACTATTATTTTGTTGGTTCCATTTTCAGTTTATCAATCTAATTCTTATGTTTAACAACAAAGATGAAGTAATTAAATTTGATTTTGAAGCCAGTAAAAATACTACAATATTCCGTGTCCTTGTTGTAAATCTTGGGTAGTGTCTTATTCTTCAACACTTATGCATTTTTTCAAACAAATGTATAAATCTATTTGCTTATTTACTGTGATTAATTCCGAACACTGCGTTTTTGTTTTTTCTTGCCATTGTAGTGCACTTTGCCTTTTTCATTATGATCACATACTATGATTATTTATTATAAGCTGAAAAATACCAATTTAAAATATAGTAATTTTAAAAACATAAGAGTAAAAGTAAAAAAGAATATATAAAAATAAAACTATCTGCTTCCAAGTTGTCACTTACAGAAAATGAAGTCAGCTTTATTTTGCTTGACTATTAATATGGTAAAGAGGCAAACCTCAATTTTATATAACACCAATCCACACTACAGACAACCGAAACCCATTTTTACTGAGTTATAAGTTAAATTTGGAAAATTTAAACTTTTAGATCTATAAAAAATATGATCTAATCATGTTTTACAACCAACTATACAATGACAAACATGATATATGAAAAAAAAATGTATGAGAAAGAAATTTGCATTGTAATTTAATACACTGTTGGTGTTTTTATTACTTGCCCATCCTTTAATAAGAGAATGAATGTGACTTATTTACAGTATTTTTTACTAATCACTACCAAACTTCTATATGACCAAATGTTTGGTTTTGATTTAGATAAGTGAGATATTACTATATTAATTTTTTTTTTTTGATGAACTGAAAAATTAAAAACCAATTCAGTGAATTCTATGCTTGATGCATCTCTAAAAAATTGCAAAGAAAAGAAATTACTAATATGAGTAACTGCTGACGAAAATATCAAATTCTCAAGTTTAGTGTTTCGTTCATAAGTCAATAAACCAACAAGGACAGTTTGAGTATCAACTGGATTCTTTACATCTCATAACTTAAATTACTAAATACCTCCAAGTTTAGAAAGAAAAAAAAACAGACTCTAAACAACAGACACATTTTAGAACACATTCTCAGAAATTCAAATAACAGAAAGTTTTCACAGGCAATGTGACTTATTAGGAAAAAATCAACAAGAAAACATGTATATGGTACAGATAAAGTTATGTATAAATAATAAGAAACATTAGCATGTGTGTGATAAAAAGAAAGAAATATATATAAGATACATAAATGTAATATTCATACTTAGCTTACAATAGTCACCATGTTAAATCATTAGTTCTGGCATCAGAAAACAATAGATATGAAGCCTTAACAAATATTTACTATCCCTATCACTGTGTTCAGTCATGTGCTATATGACAACCATGCAAAAGCTCAGTTACAAGGTTATCATATTAAAGCACACCCCTTCTCCCTGCAGCTTTCCATAATCAATGTACAAGAAAGATGGTTTTCCAGCAGATGTTTTAACAGTCTGATCTCACAGAAGCACATTGGTGCTATGTCTGGCAACATCAGCATGACTTTTTATGGAGTAGCATGAATACCAATTTCATTCTCCAGTCGAACTGATATATCAAGGAAGCAACATGTGTACATATGACTTGTTTTGCTTTTCCAGACAGGGATATATCTTGATGATGTTACATACTGTTGCCTGGGACACATAGATTACTTTGCTTTCCCATGCCATTAACCCTTTCATGATGGGCTTGGTATGACATACACGAGTTAAGTATTTATACTATAACCTTTAATGCAATAAGTGTATCTTCACAAAATTTGGTAGACTACAAGATTACAAGTCTTTCGTACACAAAAAATCTGATTTTTTAATGAAGTATTTTTAGTACAGGTTTGTTTGTGAAAATATCGAGTCTGTTTCATTTCCAGTTCAAGTGCAAAGTGATTTTCAGGTTATAACTGAAAAACTATTGTTTGTCCCAAAAATCTCAACTATTATTTGTGTAATCTCTAAAACATCCTAAATACACTTCAAATGTTTGTTTTCAGTAAAACTTTATACTTTTTCTGTTATTTTCTCTACCCTAACTCTATGGGATTTATCAATTTGACCGACCTCGTAACCACCATAAAAAAGTAGGAAATAAATTTATATTATGCTTTTTTCATTCTAGAATGACTACAAATTATAACACAAAAATATTAACAATCTCAGAGTTTTAGTAGTATATAGATAGATTCTTCAAGATCTTGTTTTTGTCATCTTACGCCTTTTAACGA
>NW_013666223.1:461379-483444 GCF_000517525.1 Limulus polyphemus
GAAGATGGGAACATTGACAGGGAAATAATATAATAGCCAATGCTCGGCGAGAGGTTTACATTTATAAAGTTTTGTTGTTGTTCTCGACTTGATTTTTATTTTATTATCTCATCTCCATAGTTACTATTTGCAAATAGTCAATAATATTGTAGGTACATTTTATTGTTCTTTCTACGTGCCGTTATAACACATTTTCATCTGATCATTTAATTTCTGTTGTGCATATATTGGTGTATAGAAGATATTTTAAAGTGATTCATCAGGTGGAAAACGAATAGACAGATAGATAAATTGATATGTGTCGCCATCTAGTGTATCTTAATTCATCTAGAAATTTTCATAAAAGTGACCTGAAAAACGGGGCTAACTCAGTAATCCGTGGCCCAATTTTAACAAAATTTGTTAAATTCTGTTTCTATTCTCATTTCATTACAAATATGGTGGTATTGTGCACCATTTTTTCTGTATTTAATTATAGACACACAAACAATCTCAATGTTTTAGTAGTATACTGGACCACCCGTGACCCGTTGGGTCACCCACTATTCAGAGGTTATGAAGAATTCAAGCTAATTTCAATATTGCACTGAAATGAAGGTTTATTTTGACATAATTAATTAAATATTTCAATCCAATCGTGTTATTCATAATTCAAGAAAAGATATTTGATTGTTGATTGGGAGTAAAAGGAAAGACCATTTCATTTTTCAAAAAAGTGAAATAAGAAGTTTCAGTATATAGATATCAAGCATAGTAACTAAGCTGTATTTGGGTCTAGAAAAATATGAAATTTTGAGCTCACTATTGATTCAATACATGGGCAATATATTAGCAAATAGAAAAGATAAGAGGTTCTTATGTTATATTCTTGCTTGTCAATATCAGTAGCTTGAGTTCCTAATTCATATGAAACTATAGACTCTGTATTTTGACATCACAAACATCTAATTTGAACCAGTACTGCATTCAACGTACCACAAAAAATTGATGTTTAGCTGTCTTTTTAATATTCACCTTTAAATTAAGAAATTAGCTAATGTATAATACTAATATTTGAATTATAATCTGCAATTTTATACCAAACATATTGAAATAAATTCATAAAATAGTAGTTCAGTAAATTTTTTAATGCAAGGCAACAAACACGAGGACATGCCTTTGACACATGACCCATTACGATAAGGTTAAGTCCAAGGAATATCCTTGTATAAGAAATTCTAAATCCCTGATCTAAACATATCTATGATTTGAGTGTGTGAATATTTGGCATCAAAAAGGGCTTATATGTGTCATTCCAAAAGTAATCACACAATATATGAAATACCAAAACATTTCAAAATGTAGCGCTGATATATATACCAATCCATTGCAACTTTGTACTTGGCTGTAATTGAAATGTAACTTACTGCTATGCAAGTTTAAATTTATTTCCATATAATGTACTCAACCTTGTAGTATTGAGTATCATTAGAATGTCATGAGTATGTGTGTTTGGTGTTTTTTGAATTTGAAATCATAGGTAAACTAATTTGTTCATTAAGAAGCACTTCCTAGGCAACAATGTCAGTTGCACTCCTAGCCTTGTGGAATTTGCAATTGCAAGGAAGATTAATTTGGGAACCACCATGGATAGGGTTAGATGAAAAATATAGTGAAAGGAAACAATGAAAATACAATGGGAAACCAAAGACAAAGAAAAATAACAAACCAAATGAGTTAGTGAATCCAATTGATAAAGGTCACAGGGAAAAGGCACAGGCAGAAGGATTTCAATGGAAAAAGAGGTGGGAACCAGAACCAAGGAAGGAAGCTGTGCACGCAAATTAACATCAGAAAGTACAAAATGGGCAGAGGAGACAATCTCAGTCTTAACAGGAATACAAATGGGAAATGAAAAGAAGGAATACAGGCATGAATGTGGTGTTTTTTTCATGAGCCACCATGATCTTGGGAAGGAGGACACAATGAAAGCAGATACGAGAACACATTAAACTTCCAATGACCACTGGCAAAATAAAAAGCAATGTAGGTGGGATATGGAATAGATAGTCAATGGTTAAAAAAAACTGGGTTAGAGCATGGAAAAAGACGTTGAAATCCCATTTTTAAAGGAGCAGAAGACAAGAAGGAATGGAGAATACAAAAAAGGATGAAAACTAGAGGGATATGACATGAGAGAAAAAACATGGCAACAATGGGGAAAAAAGGAAGGTAGAGGATAAGGCCACCCCCATAGTCTGCAAACAGACACAAACAGATCACTATCATACAGCCAAGTGAAATATGAAATGGTGAGGAATGCAAGGACCATGATGCAGAGATCAATGACATTTTCTGCCATTTTCTTTTACAGACCACCAAAAAAAAGAAGACTGGACTGAATGGGAGATAAGAGTTGACCCATGTGCAGAGAGTCCAGATCATCCTACATGGGACCAGACAAAAGTCAGATGTGAAGCAAGAGTGCAGGTACGGCAGGATGAAACACCAATAATTAGTACTGCAGGAAAATGGACCTAGATAGGAGAAGAGTCAATGGAGAGAGCTGAAGAACAGGGAACAAAAGCTGTGCAGGATGTAATGGGGAAATGAAAAGGACTCAAAAAGGAGTGACTTGAATAATAGAAAAAACCCAGGGAAGGAGACAGAGAGGAGGACAGGCATACCTGGAGTCATCATTCCAATCCAATCTGAAGGTATTCATAACCAGAGCCAATGGATGAGGAATTAGAGAAAAGAGGGAGTGATGCCTTGATTAGGGTGGCAAACTTGACCAGTAGAGAAGCACCCCACTGGGAGCAGAACGATCAGAAGACCTAAAGATCACTCTATGGAGAGAATCTTGTAGAAATGAGATAACCAAACTGCAAGGAAAAAGAAAGCACCCAGAAGTCAACAGGTGAATATGCAATTAGTGGACCCAGAAAAGAAGATCCAACATTCTAAAACAAAGTGAAATGAAAACAGATGACCCTAGTCAATATTTGGAAGTGACAATGGTGAATCAGTCAAAAAGGAGTAGAACTGTACTAAAAGGAGGAAATGATCCAACACTCAACAAACCACAAGAAGTTCCAAAAGAGTGATGTGGAACCTCAACTCAACCAAAACCCAAAGACCAGCAATGTCATGAGAGTCCATATAAGCCCCCAACCCATGAGATGTATCTGGTAAAAGGTACAACATGGGACAGAGAAGTATAAAAGGAATGTCCCTGTAGAGCCACCAGGCAAAAATGACCTGTATGGAATCCAACTGTCTTTGTTAACCTGAAGATGACCTATAAAGGTCGAAAAATTGTTCTTGTACTTTATTTTAATTAAAGTTTTTAATACCCATACCAGCTGTCTCTGCTATACAACCAGGAAGAGAACTTCTGATAAGAGTAATTGACTGGAAAGATAGCATCCCAATTGAGAAGACCATCTACCGATTCTGAAAGATGCTGGTAAGAAAAACAAAAGAATCTCAAGGAGGAGGCAAGGAAAACGTCTGTGAGGAGTGGAGGATGGGAAAGGGAGAGTCCTATCCACATATGATGCACCCAAGTATCTACAGAAAATGCATGTAGGAAATGTGGCTCCCTTCCAAAGACTGGAAAGAAGGCACTGGGAAAAGAGAGAAGTCCAAGACACAGGAACGGGCCTAAGCAGGGTTGGGAACCTCAGAAAATAAGAAGGAAAAAAATTATGAGAAGGTGCCACTTTGGATTTCAATGAGATAGGAAGACTCACAAACACTGACTGGCGCCAAACAAAAGGCAAAAAAGAACTGGAGGAGGAAGCATACTAGAGAAAACAGTGTGCACCACCAAAAAGATCCCACCAGTGGAGGGTACAAGTCTCCCAAAAAAAAAAACTCAGAGGTCTGAGATAGAGATGATGAGAAGAGGTGTGTAGGAAAAAGTAACAAAGAAAGTGGGGAAGGGATAGACACAAATTCGAAAACTGGGCCTGAGAAAAATACATTATATTGTCAGGGTGTGATCCCATGCTAGAATGAAAGACTTGAAGGTTTGAGGGTCCAGGAAAAATATGTAACATAAAATGTAGATCTAGGTAATGAACTAAACAGCATGGACCCTGAAATCTGTATAGAAAGAGCAAACTAACAAACACACAAAAGGTATCATAACCGTAAAATTGTGTCAAGAAGTGGTTGACGAAAAACGTGGCAACATTCATATGCATAACGCTTGACTGCATAGCAAAGGAAGGGGGTGGTAAAACGCTGACCCAAATGTCATCATAGAAACCAAACACCAGAGAGTGGTACATCTGGCCTTGGTACAAGAGCCACATCAGGCCACATGATAAAATCCAATTTGCAGTAAAAGGAGGCAAAACTACCTCAATGAAATAATGAAGCCCGAGTACACAGAAATGACAGTTGTTGTATAGTGGCAAGTGGTACAAAAGAAGTTGTAGTTGTAACACTATTTTGAGAATTCAAAGAAAAGAAACTTGAGTGTATAAAACAAATGATAAATTACCCATAAATGATCAAAGTAATGCAGAATGAAAAAATAACTATTTGTTGAACAAAATTAAGTGAAATATGAAAAAAAATGAGTAAAAACAAGCAAAATTAAAATATGTATGCACTCAAGTGTGTCAAATCAAGAAGTGAAAATTGGATTCAACAGTATTGGGGAGCCAGCTGTGCTAGGAGGGTGTGTCACAATCCTATTGATGGAGGATTGTCACATGCTCATTTGCAAGCTACAATGTACACATAATACATGCAAATACGTGGATGTAGGTGGGAACACAAGGCTAGTGGCAAGTAAAAATTAGTGCATATAGTTGTTGAGAAAAGCTATTATGTGAAAGGTGGTAACTATCACATGGAATAGATTTTTCAAAGAGAAATATGTTAACATAATTCACTTCTTAAAACATTTCAGCAGCCATATACTTTAGTAACAAATAATTGACTGGTTAAGGTTTTCCCTGCTTGCTCATGCTTGGAAAATGTATTACAGTTAGTTACCAAGGGAGTAATATTTTCTAAATAGCAGAACAAAATTTGGCACTGAAATATGGCTGCTTATCAAAACGATTTTGCTCAGATAAGCATCAATGTCTCCTCAAACCACTCATTAAAGTTAATCTACGTGTCAAACCAACAATGCTACACAGCAGAGTTGTGAAAATGTGTAAAATGAAATACAGAAGGGAATATACCAAAGATGGACAAAGTACTATGTGCAAAATAATACTTAAAGATATGGATTACAATGAGTATTTTACAATTCTGTGAATAAATATGCTAGAAAGTTATCTCATAGTAAACATCTCTAAAAAAAGTAACACTGGTTATAGATATTAAAACTCTTCATAAAATAATGTACAGTTTTTTTATCAGTTAAAACTTATATCATGCCACAACTTATGTGTAAGACTACTTTCATGAATTTGTGAAAATTGTTGTTGTTCATATTCACTAATGTTAACTGTATGATCTCCACTTGTAATTTCATTTGTCAGTGATGATGTGAAAAATATTTTCTGATACTTCTTAGATGTTACTCCTATACTATTAATCAATAACTGATCCTACCAAAAACTTTCTTGTTTACATAGACTTTCTACAGAGATGAAGAAATCATTAATACTTACAAACAACATTACTGTCACAAAATGGATCAAAACTAAAAGACAGCAATACTTCAGTGTAAGATTTCTTCCAGACCTTGCTTCCAGTTTCCGTGTTCCAGATGATGATCGAGTATGGAGGATGCAATGCTGCAAGGAAGTTCTGACAGGAATCATTTCCTGACAGCCATTCAAGATCTGAAAAAAACATTAAGTGGAGTATTTTTTTCACACAATTGTGATTATGTTTTCACCCTGTGTGTATGTGTTTGACACCAGGATTTCTCAAAAATGGCTGAATGGATTTGTATGAAAGTTGGTATACATTTGGACTATGACCCAACTTAAGAGTGATTAGTTATGGAGAGTCAAGGTCAAAGCAAGATCATAGAAAAAAAAATCCCTATCTGTTAACATCGGGACCGATTTTTCACAATATTTTTGCTCAATAACTCAATCAAAAATGATCGTTTTTTGATGAAACTTGGTGGATGTATGTGGAATATCATTCGTCATTGTCCATTGATAACGACGGACATACACATTTTTGTATTTTATTGAGAGCCAAATATTATTAATGCTGTGTGTCCAGTGTCTATAGTTTTATGAAGTGTATGGCTGCGTATCAAGTATTGACCTGGATGAACACAGCTAATCATGGGAAAATTTTTTATTAAAGACTCATAAAATGAGTACAGAATTCCTCACACAGCATTTAATCAGGGCTTGATTAAGGTTTAGCGGGACCCTAGACTCTGATAATATTTAGAAATGATAACAATAACTCACTTTTGTCTCTGTTATGCTAATTTTACAAACTATAATTTTTTACTTGAGTGGTCGGTGGGTCTCATGTATGACCAGGACCCTAGACCTGGGCCTAGGTGGCCTATATGTTAATCTGGTACTTCATTTAATAGAACATGCTTAACACAACCTTTCTGCCTCTATTACAAATATTTATATAATAAACAGATCCAAAAAAAGATTATAACAATGATGACATTTTGCATTTAATAGGATTTATAGCTTGTCTACAATTTCCACTTAACCAACGAGAAGAAAAATTATCCATCAATTTTAAAACATTAAATCTTATCTTACTGAACAATACCACGTAAGAAAACTTCATATTAAAAAATCTACTTAACTCCTTCATTAAAATTGTAGTGTTTATTCACTGTGCAAAAAATGTTTTTTGATAACTTCATTATAAGGTTGCAGTTTTACCTACATGGTTTCCCAACCACTAAAACGGTGTTAATGATTTCATAGTAGAATTTTTTGTTTTGTGATGTCATATTCCTTCATCTTTCAGAATAATTCAAAATTCACTTAAGTAACATTTTTATACCTACTGTTATTAATCGTGTAATTTATTCATCTTGAGATATGTACATACAGTGCACATTTTACAGGCATCCATTATTCAACACTTATTTCAGATAAACCTTGGATTTCTCCAACATTCACTGCTTTGATTTTTCTGAGTTGATAGGATTGAAACCATTTATACAAGTGAAAACACAGTTGGTTTCTTTTTTTTTCTCCCTGTTTCTAATACATAAACAGCAATATACAGCTGCAGAAGTAAACCAGTGAATGTCTGCAAAGTCTATGGATTAATCCCAAAACTTCCATGAAAGAACATTATCCTGCTGAAAGTATGTGTATAATTATATTATATAGGATATTAGAAAACTTGGGGATTTCCCAACAATGTTTTATATAAGAGTAGCCAATGCATCTGTGAGGGCATACATAGGGTGTTCCAATAGATCCTTTTGGGATGCCTAAATTTTCCAGTTTTCAATTTTGTGAATAAGCTGTAACTTTTTTTATACTTGTATTCAGTACTTTAAGCCTCTGACAATCATGATTCAACAGATACAAATTTCTTTTAACTGAGTAAAAGATGACTTAGCATAGCCTTTGCTGCCTCCTCTGAAATTGAATATAACACGTAAGGACAACAAAGGATTTATTGGTCCACCTAGGCTGTTCCATCCACATTAAACTACTGAAAAAAAAAAAGGAACTCAAAGTCAGTCCTTATCATTCAAATATTGATTAAGCCTTCCCTCTTTTAAATTTACTGCTTCCACCACATCTGAAGGCAATCCTTTTTAAAAGTAAAGTACTATATTAGAAAAATGAAACTGTCTTAACTGAAAATAATTCCTACCTTGTCAAAATTTATACTTGTGTCCACTAGTCCTACCATTCTCACCATTAAGTACGAAAAAAAATGATGTATTGACACTATATTCTCTTAACACTCTTATAAACCTCAACCAGATCCTTTCTAACTTTTCTTTTTTTCAAAAGAAAACAATTTCAGAGATCTTAACTTATTCTTATATGACAATATTTCCATCCTCTAAACCCTTTCCAACAGTTCAATGTTCTTTGTACGATAAGAAGTCCAAGAGTGAACACAATACTCAAGTACAAATGTGGTCTAACTAGCAACCTATACAATGAAATTATAACCTCTTTAAACTTTCATTCAATATTTCTGTAAATACACCCTAAAATCCTATTAGCCCTACATTAGTAATAGCACACTGCTTGGATGTATTAAAATAATGATCAAATAAAACACCAAGATCTTTTTTCTTCTAGATGTATAATACTGTTAAGGTTACTGCTTCAGAATTATACATATAATTCAAATTATAACCCATATGCAGCAACTTGCATTTATTATAACTAAAATTTATCTGCCATTTATATGCCCAACTTCCCAAATGATCCTTTTGTAAAGCAGCAACATTCTCCTCACAGCAGCAACACCCAAGACTTTAATATTATCAACAAGTTTTAATACTTTATTGAGCATTTCTTAATCGATGCCATTGTAATTTTGTGTTTTTGATGCAAGAATTACTGCTCCAGTGGGCATAAAATACAGCAATAAAACCAAAGAATTAAAAGGAAACAAATATGAAAAGATATACAGTTGAAACTGTTATGATAAATATTTTGGAACTTTCTGATCAATACTTTAATTAGGGCAGAGAAAAAAATGGTATTATTCATTTTATTTCATATTTTTCAACTTTTCATTTTACTGTACATTCATTATTTCTCTACAATTACTGTTAAGGCAGAGAAAATAAGAAATGAAATACAAATTTTTATCATATGAAATATGAAAACTGTAGGATGAAAAGAAGTATTTTTATTCTTAGCACATAAATGACCTTTCACCCAGACTGACTCAGTAAATGCTTTGTATGTTTTATAATATTATTCTGTACAATATAAAGTATAACATAAAATAAAATGTATATATATCATCATGATTTTCTTGTTAATTTAACCAAATGATTGATACTTACAAATTTTAATGATATATTTATTTATTTTGTTACTGTTTATTGAAAATTGATTGGTACATTTATATTTGTAATATATCAAATCACATGGTTGAAAGACTGGAATAACTAAGTAATTAACAAATACCACTTTGCAAATATTTGCCCTGTAATAGTAGTTGCAGGTTTGAAACATGCCACATTGTGCTTGTCATAACTTCCAGCAGAACATAAATTCAGGAAAATAAGAGGTGTGATGTTACAAACATAGCACACATACAATGTACAAAAATTTATAGTTTATTCAACACTAAAGAATACAGTTATACAAGTTATACATTACAAGGTCATGTAATAAAGAAAACAGTTATAAATTAAAAACATAACACAATCTAAAAAAAAAACAGTAAATTTACTTTATCTAGATGGGCAGCCCAAGAGTTGGCATTAGTTGCCTTCCCACTAGATAAAAGGTGGTGGGAGATAGCCTTAGTAGCTTTACCATAATTCAAAAGCAAATGAATATATATAATAATCCTGTAGCTAAAGGGGTTAGCATGTTTCATGACAACTAGAATCAAACCAGAGACCCTCAAATCATGAGGAAACACCTCTTAATCACCAGGCTATGCCTGTCCAAAGCTGAACAAACTAGTATTAATCAAAGGTAATTATAAGAAATCATTGTGACAAAACTTTAATGACTTGGATAGTTGGAATAAGCAGTTCACATTTTCCTTACCTGAAAATATATTTCAAGTTATATCTACCTCTCTGCACCACTAAGAGCTATTACCTCCCATGCAACTACCATGGAATTTCCTGCACATGCCACAAGCCTTGAACAAACTATCACCCCTACATATGTCAATGTGCATTCATCCAGCTTTTGATGCAATAACATAATGCTGTTGTAACTCTCCACCAATAGGAAGGCAACATGACCTCCATGCAAGGTAATCCCCGTGAGCACTAGCAGATGATAGAGAGATAAGTATCTATCTGAAATACATTTCTAGGTGTGGAAAATGTTAACTTCAGAAATGCTACCTACCTCTCTGCACCATTAAGCAATGGAATCCCATATTGAAAATGTGGACAGGCCAGTGCAGACAAATTACAAAGATGAGCTCTTTTTTGAGAAAGTGACATAAGGGAAAAGCCCATGAGGCATGATTTCCATGCTCCACTGGAGGTCACCTATGGAGCAGCACCAAATGAAAGACCACATTCTTCTCAAGCGGGGGACATTCTTCACCCAACTTGTTATTTGTACATTGATATAATTTCATATACATTACAAAGAATTACAGTAAAGGATATCAGGTAAATTCAGTGCTATTGGTAATGTGTCACAAAGGTTGGATAGAACATTAAAGTGTGTAGTGTAGTGAGGGTGTTAGGCTGTTCTGTCTTAGTGAATTAGTTACATAACATAGATATTGTAATAACAGCTGGATGGAGGAGAAGCTCTCCCTGCAAATCCAAGCCTCATCCAGCTGGACATATCCACTGGGAACTGCATCAAAGATATTGTAATAGGGATGTCCTGTACTACACTTCCAGGGAACACCCCAGCCTTACATCTCAATGAAGGAGTGAGCCCAACTGGTCTCTTATCAGGGAGAAAGGAGAAAATGCCATTTGTAGAGAAATCTCTCCCTATCAACATCCCCAGTGGCTTGAGATGGAGAAGTAAGGGATCTCTCATGCCCCAGAGTGAAGGAAGCAATGCAGAGTGTAGTTCTTCATGTAACTTTTGATCTGGTGAGTTTGCCTCATTCTGTTCAGTTTGATTATTTATTATTTTTTGTTCTTTGTTTTAATTGGGGAATTTGCAATTAGTTGGAATGCATAGAAAACTAAGGTACACACATGGAGATGTTATGAAACAGATGAATGATATGGAGATGACTGAAAAACACAACAAGCAAAATGCAACAAACTAGAGCCTTTGGGTAGACTTGAGAATGGTGAATGAAGGAGAGCAAAAACCAGACACATATGAAACTGTCCAATGATTCAAGTAATGTGACATGAATGAGGTGTAGTTCACATACCAGTCAGACTGTAAGAACTCCTCCAAAGATCAGTGATGAAAAGAGGCAAGAGAGGATATAACACACCAAATCCGGTGGGAGAAGACATAATCATGTGTATAATCAGACTCACCCACAAAACAGTATATGAAACAGAAGAACTGGAGAACCCAACCAGTTAAAATGGAAGGGGACAAGTCCCAAGAGAAGGAGGTCTTGCCCAATAAAAATATGTGATGGCAGTTTCCATACAGGACACAAAAGATGTTCGGGATCAGAATGATTGTACAAGGAGGAAACTGAGAAAATAGAAATAGGATATAAAACACCCAATCTCCCTCCTATGCAGCCCAGATCTTTGGAAGAAAGAAGTGTTCCTGAAATAGCATCAACCAGTCCCTATGATAGAGAGTATAGGAAATGTTCAAGGCATAAATGTTTGAACAACAATTACAACAAGCAAGGACAAGAAATTATGATTTGAGAGACAATGATACTTGGAGCAGGAGGCAAATACCCAAGGGTGGAACATGTGAGAACCTGAAGAACTACAAAAAGGTCCTAATTGGGAAGAGGGTTGAAATGCAGAGGGGTAATGAACAAAGGAGGCCTTAAAGAATTCTGTGTGAACATGTGAAAAGAAAGGGTGTTATCACTCAACAAGAGGTGTAAGGTGGTGGATGGGCAACACTGCTCTATAATCTACAATGGTTGAGACAGGCCTTTGTTAAAAAGCCAGGTAAAAAAGGAAGTAAGATGTGAAAGTGTAGAACAACCTAGCTGAAGAAAGTGATGAACTTATGGTAGACAGCCCACTTCCATTGATAGAGGGTGAGAGTAGAAAGCCTACAAGAATGAAAGAGAAAATGGGCTATGCAGTAGGAAAATCTCAAATATCTTGCAAGAGACCAGACAAATCCCATACATGAATACAAAGGTACTAAAATGTGACACCCCAACATGAAGAATGGATAACTGAATAAAAAACTTCCAAAGTAGGAGTCACACAAGTATCAACCTGAGAGTTTCCAAAATTGGAACAAATCCAACACCAGATTGAAGGATGAAAGGACCACTCCGTTGGAAGGATTCCATCGAAGTAAGAGAAGAGATCCACCACCATATTCAACCACCAGAAACATAACATGCCATAAGATAAACACAACAACTGTAGGCCCAATATAAAGTCACAAAACACAGGTCCTGAAAGCAGGTACCTTCCTGGCAGTTGATTTAATTAATGACCATGGAGGTGTCAAAGTAGATCATCAAAAGATGACTGAACAACTAGGACTGAGAAAGAAGACAAGCCCAATAAGATACAGTCATCTCCAGTAGGTTGATTTGCAAAGAACACTCCTCTGTAAGTCAGTCTCCAGAAGAAGTGGTAGTTTGAGAATCACACCCCGACCAGAAAGACAGGGATTGGTGTAAAGATGCAAGTCAAGCCAAAGGAGGAGTGTTATACTTCAATCTGTGTTGAAGAAATCAAGCCCAAAATACAAAAGGATGTAAAGAGGAAGGTAGAGACACAAGGGTAGATAAGGGATCAGAAAACATGTTTCACTAATCATCTAGAGACCACTGAAGAGGACACACTTGTGCATGACCAAAAAGAATCAAGGCTCCCAGGGAAGTAAGTTTCCAAATGCAAGAGAGAAGTACCTTGGATCCCAAAATTTCTATTTTGCATATACACAAAGGACAGGGTTGAGCCCGCCCCATGCAGTAGGTGTGGAAAACCCTCATTTGGACATAAAACTGATTGTGAGTCAAAATGTACTTGAAAAGTTACACCAGTCAGCCCAGGCTAGAGGCCTCCCAAAAAAGAGTGGAAGTAGCAATCACCAATTCTTGTCAAAATAGGGCCTGAAGAAGCCAGACAACTATGTAATAATGGAAATGAAGGAAATCATTTGAAACTTCTACCTTAGTTAAACACAGCACAGGAGCCCAATGCAGAGTGAGAAAGTTGTCCAACCAAAATTGAGACACAACAAGAAAATGATTTAGAGACAAATTGTTGATGGTGCCAAACCCCTTACAGCATGGGAATTAAAAAAAAAGATGGGGATGAAAGCCCTAAGTGGAGATGAGAAAGAGGTTTTATAGCTCCTGCAATCAACAAAGAGGAAACCATATCCTGAAGATGATGAAGAAGCAGAATATCATGGGAAGAAGACAGAAAAGAGCACTATGAGAAAGAAGAAGTGGAGTACAAAAGAGGAGAGAGAAATAACAAGAAGGAAAATGCAGAACCCCAGAGTAATTGGAGAAGACAAGATGGTAAAGTGAGAGAGGCAAGCACCAATAGGACCAGAGCCCAGAACCATGATGGCTAGTTGTGCAGGAGGGGGGATAACAAACAGAATTAAGATAGTGAAGAACCAGAGAGGTTTAGCCTGAAATGACTCCTGAAGATAAGTGGCAGAAAGAGGACCAGTGAGATGTAAAATCAAGGAACCAATAGAAGATTGCAAGGAAGCAATCTAAGCCCGGAATTCCAATGAGTCAGGTACACCCCCAAAACAAATAAACCAAATGAAGGTCTCAAATATAAGAGGAAGGGATGCAGAAACCTGACTAGGAAATCCCAAAAACAAAGAAATCAGGTCATAAAGACAAGAGAGATGAAATGGTAACCACAGGGGTCCCCATCAAAACTATTGGGGTTCAAAAGATAAGCATTAGGGAGGAGCTAAAGGACAGATATAGAGTAAACGAAAAAATAAAGTTAGACAAATACAAGCAGATAATTGGAAAGAAGGAGAAAGAGAAGTACCCCAAGCAGTAAGAAAGGATACAACAGAATGGGGATAAAAAAATATAAAAGGACCAATACACGAGGCTACAGTTAAGGAGTCACAAATATGGGTAGGACAAGAAAGACGTGGGACAATGTGAAGTTGGTAAGAAGCACATGGAGTTAAACAACTAGAAACACATTCTCATAAAGAGATAGAAAAGATAGAATATAAAATACCTGATTCATGAATGTTGCAAACAGAAAATAAGAAAATACCAGTTCCTCATTAGGAAGTGAAGAGCCAGAAACAAAGGCTGGAGATGGAAAAGGTAACAAAAAGTGACCACAAGTGAGGCAGACTCCACAGAAGGCAAAGAAATCAAATTACTATGAACCTGAACTGAAGAAGAAATAGGCAAAAGGGAATCAACCACCTGATGCATGAATGCAGGAATATCATCAGTTAACTTACTGGCATACCATGGTTCATTACATCTCCATAATGGACAACAACTGAATGTCAGGTCCATGAATAGATAAAGTGCCTCCAGTCGCCATTCAGTCAGTTGGAGAAAATGACTGAAAAGAAATGTCTTGACTTTGAGACTTTTTTTAAATATTTTACACAGCATACGTTATTGAAAGAAGCCTAAAGTAAAAATGTGATGGATAAAGAAAACAAAATTGCAATAAAGTGAATGTAACACAAGTGCAACAAGGATGAAAGCAATGTAGCACTAATAAAAAAAAGCAGTTGATTAAGTTGACTATAAACTGAAAAAGCAAAGGAAAAGTATACATCTGAACACAGATACAGCAGAGGAAAAATGAGCCTATTATCATGTGCTAGTGCTCACAGGGATTACCTCAAATGGAGGTCATATCACCCTCCTATTGGTGGAGGGCTACAGCATTATGATAATTATGTTATAGGCTGGCACAATACAAGTAAACACATGTTGGTGGTGGGAGTTTGTTCAAGGCTTATGGCATATGCAGGAAATTCCAAAGCAGCTGCAGTTGAGATAACAGCTCTTAGTGGTACAGAGAAGTACTGATTATTTTCATGACATTAATTAATCTAATCATAATTTCAGTTAACTCATTATCTTACATGATGCTAATTGATGTAATTAATGCTCACATGTGATCAATTATATCCATTAATTATAAGTAATATAATCACATTTCAGAGAAGGTATTATATGTACCTGTTACAGCTCTGGTTCCATCAGAAAATGATGCCTTCACTGTTGCTTCAGCCACATTCCATATAACAATACTACCACCAGTATCAGCAGAAGCCAACTTTAGGTTGTATGGAAACCACTGATCGTGGTAGTGGGCTTCCTTAGACCACTTCACCTAATACACAAAACCATTCTTCATAGCTTTGTTATATTGAAAAATGATACAACTAAACAACAACAAAAAACTCAAAATAAATACAACAAGGGCTTTTATGTGAAATTAAAGACAGTAACTACTATTACAATATGAGACTCATAATGAAAGAATACTGTAAAAGACAAACCATGATTTCTTCTTTACATAAATAACTTGTTTTATTACTTTGAGATTTTGGAGTCATTACTGGAGTTTTTAACAGACATGATAACATTACCTCCATTTAATAAATGCTACTCATATTACCATCTACACAACTTCAAATTAAATAGAACAATGCAACAGATGTACAAATGACACCAATTTATAATCACAATACCTGGCAGTTGTCTGCATTATTTTATGAGTCTTTACTTCCATACTTCATACAGTCATATTACTTTAATTTTGAAGTTCACAGTAATAAATACCATGTTAAATATAAAAACCAGATATATAATCACCTTTACGATGTCATGTTTATGGTTCTCCAAGGTTTGAAAAACCTAAAAAAAGAAAAATAATTAATACAAATAAAAATACAAATTAACAGCTGTTATATACAGGACAGAAATATTTTAGCAGGCTGACTGAAGTGTTTTTATTCTGCATGACAGACTAAAGAGCTTCAAGGTTAAGAAAACTAAAGATGATTCATTGTAATACACATTTCCATTCTTTAAACTATATGTATTTATTGTTTTCTGCCAAATAAATGATGATTCTTTCAAAACTGCAAGATAGTATTCATTTAATGGTTCAGGCTTTTTTTTAAACACGGTACCATTTTACTATAATCAGCTGATAGCTTCAAATATTTGCACTTGTAAAATCAGTAAGAAGGAACATTACAAATACATGAAGTGAGCAATTGATGCAGGTTAGGTTTCCACTTTTTCTGGAATGGATACATCAGTTTTTGTCATGCATCTTGACTTTCAGAAAAACTTGATAAAATTCCACACAAAACAATTAGTATGTTAGATGCTTTAACATATTAGAATTCTCTCTCTCAAATGTAACTAAAACAACCAATTACTTAAAATAATAAATAAATTCCTGGTTTCACCTCATTAAATACCTCTTATCTCATGACACCTAAGAAAAATAGTGGTATTCCCTTTATTTCCCTATATTTTTGATTGCTCTATTTGTACCATCTTCCCTATGTTTCACCATTTTACTTGCATGTTATCCACATGTATGTATCTTGGCATGACATATCACCTACAAATTTATACCAATTTACTTCTATTGGAAGCATTAAAAAAAAAAACATCTGAAAACTGATTTTCAAAATGTTGGTTAACCACTGGTAAAACATCAACATTTTATAGTCTTCTTGAACTACTAAGTATAATTTATTCAGTGATTTATGTAACATATTTCTAGTCTCTTCTGCCATAAAAGTGAAAAAGAAATGTTGTGTTATCATGCTGTTTTATAACCTCATAGGGTCTGGCAAGTGATATTACTATACCTGACAAACTGGTTTTAATGTCTCACCTCTTTGATATTTATATCTCTTCTATTGTTTTACTTTTCATAGTTCCTCAAATTCTTTTTCCAGTAAATTTTCCTGACAAATGTACTCCTAATATTTAGACAGTATGATACTGCATTTAAAGCACTCAATACAATATTCTGCAATTGTCTTTTATGCATTTCATATGCACGACATTATAAGCTACATCAAAGTGGCATTTAACATAACATCAAAAGATAGCAAGGAACCTTTTAATCCATCTAGGCTGTTCTATCCATTAAATTACACCCTTAAAAAAACAGATAGCAAACTTATACTGTAGAAAACCTTAAGATAAAATATATGCATGAGTGTCATATCATATTTAATCAGTTTTCTTAATGCACTTAAAACAATGTTCTATGGTAATTAGTTTGATCAGTACCACATTTTGAAGTTTCATGCAAGTTTATGTGATATGTGTAGCCAATGAATGAGTAATATAAAAAAGACCATCATATTAATTGAAGTTTTCCTTCATTCACAAAAAATAACCAATTAATATATATCAAATTAAATGTAGCCTTCTATATTTACTCGTTTTACTAAACCCAAATACTAGTTTTGTATAAGGCTTTATGATTCTATCAGAATCATTCCAACCACTTTTAATTTTTTATTAACACTAATCTTCTCTCACATGAGAAATAAGTTGCTTCCAAATTATATTCTTAATGTTAAACTTTATTTTTGAAGTTCTGCTTATCTACTAACACTGTTAAGGTCCTTTTAAATGAGAAAAACAATATCAATTGAATCATATCCCATTAATATCAAACTTCTTGTGCCAAGAAGCTATAAAAATGATTACATAAATGATGAACAAAAAATATCAAAAGCAGACCTTTAAGGGACCTTAGTTGCCATACTCTCCCAATTTAAAAAATGCCTATTTATCAGCATGCTTTAGTTTCTACTAAGAAGTCAATATTTCTGTAACTTTCTTTATATTTTTTAATTCCATAAGTAGCCTATCTACTAACTTATCTCTTTGTATGGCACATTATCAAGCCCTCTGCATGTCAAGGCATATCACATCAGCTAGTGTACTCTCATTAAAATAATAAAAAAACACTCCAGAGTGTTGATAAAACAATAAAACCATTTTCTAAAATATCATGTTGAGAAACATTATTTAAATGCAAACATTTCAAATGCTTTTCTAAATGATTTATGATGATAGATTCCAACATCTTGCAAACAACAAGTTACATTAATAGAACTTCAGATCTCTGGATCCTATCTTGAACCTTTCTTTTTAAAAATAAAAATCACATTAGCAATCTTCCATTATTTAATTCTCCATAGAAGCAAGTGTGTGTTTGTAATAAGATATGCATATAATAAATATTAAAAACACGGTAATACCAAAAACATTTTTAATACGGACATTTTGGAATTTCCTTAAAGGTATTTTTAAAATTGTAAACTCATCTCTGACACCACTTCTGCAGAACTTTATCCTATAGTTTCCACCCTGGTTTTATGTATGTCTTATCAAAAATACACAAAAAATGGTTTACCCCTCAGACCTATTCTATCTACTCTTGGTTCCCACGCCTACATTTGCGAAATATATCGTACCTACATTAATCTCACTAACTAAGAAAGAATTTACTGTTAAAGATTCTTTTTCCTTTGTTCAAGAGATATCTAAATTTCCTAATGCAGACCAATTTGTTATGGTTAGCTTTGATATTCAGTCCTTTTTCACTAACCTTCCACTTGAGGAAACAATTAAAATAATTAGTAAACAGTTATTCCCTACCAAAAATGTTCTGCACTCTGACTTTAATGAACAAAAATTTGAACAGCATTTTAAATTGGCCCTCGAGGACAATCACTTCATTTTTAATGGTAATCTTTATGACCAGATAGACAGAGTGTCGATAGGATCACCTCTAGATCCAACTCTTGCAAATATTTTTATATATTATTGTGAACATCAATGGGTGGATAATTGTCCCCTTTATTACAAATATTATATAGAAGATATGGTATTAATACTTTCCTACTCTTTCACAACACTGATCACACCAAGAAGTTTTTAGAATACCTAAACTCACAACATCCATGTATAAACTTTACATGTGAGATGGAAGAAAACAATAACTTAGCTTTTTTAGACATTTAAATAAACAAAATAAACAATCCCTTTGCCACATCTATTTACCATAAGAAAATATTTACTGGTTTATACACTCATTTCGGCAGTTTCATACCAGAATCTTTCAAACATAACCTTGTTATAAATCTTCTAAACAGAGCGTACAATATCTGTTCTGACAACTTCTGTTTACACTCAGAAATTACAAAAATTCATAACATATTACAAACCAATTATCTCCTTAATTATCTTAGTTATTAGTTATCTCCTTAATTTCTTAAATTCTATCACATGAAAATTTTAACTAATAAAATAGAACCTACCAACAAGTCACACACTGTCTCAAAATATCCACTAGTTCTTATCATTCCTTTAATTGGCAAACAAAGTTTTAAACTCAAATATCAAATTAAAAAAATAATCAAACATATTACCCACAAATTAAGCTACGTTTAGTATTTACTTCAACATTTAGAAATTAAAATATGTTTAAAACCAAAGACACTACCCATTCCTATGCAGTTGTGGGTCGTATATAAATACACTAGTGGTAGCTGTAGAACTACCTATATTGGTAAAACTACAAATACATGCACATGAGCAAATGGGAATTTCAGCAAGAAGCAGATGTAAGCTAAGTAATCCATCCCAGTCTTGTATCTGATTGCACAGTGAGAATAACAATCACCCCATACTTCTAGAAAACTTTAAAATTCTCGACTCTGGAACCACAGATTAGAAATTCTTTATTAGAGAAAGCCTCTCCATTTTCAATGATCATGCAAGACTAAATAATAACATCAACTCCTCCCTGTTGTCATTAATGTAATCAATTCTAGATTCTCAGTGTTATTTAAAATCTATTATTATTTTAAAGATCCAGTGTTTATACTTATGTTTAAGCCTTTCTCGATAATAGTTTCTCTGAACAATGTTATTTATTAAACGTGTTTTATCATACATTCTATTATATTGTTACTTTTTAAATCCATTCTTTCTAAACTTCCAATTGAATACAAAAACTTGTTCAGTGTTACTGTTGTTTCTTGTAGTTTGAATATTATGAACTTTTCTTTTTGAGATATTAATGTTTATGATGCAATTTAAAGAAATTCTGAAACATCCATATTAAAGATGTTTTTCAGTATTACCATGCTTTTAATATTTATTATAAAACTTAATTTTTCACCTGATGAGTCATTTGCACATATGCATATACAGATACAAATACCTGGTATCTTACTTTTAAGTCAGAGAGTAAGTCAGTGAAACAGAGAAGTTAGCACAGTGGAAAAATGGGAATTCAATCTGACAAGCATAAATATATTATTTATATGCTTTTAGACTTAGTTCCCCAAAGGGCACATTTTTCTTTTCCTATAATCACCTACTAAGCAAATTTCTGTACCCTTTCAAAAACTAAACTGGATAATGGAGTCCTTCAGTAAAACAAGCAAAACATTCATATACAAAAACATAAATGTACGATAATTTCTACATACCTTCATATGCTGAGTATCTACAACAACAACAAAATTGTGGCAACCATATGCAACAAAAGACTGCCATCCCCTGTTAAAGAAAATGAATAATGAGTTGACACAACATATAAAATTGAAATTAACAAACCATTAACTTGGACATATTGTTATTTCCAATATATATTTAAATATCAAATATTTTTTAATAATCTCTCTCAAAAATACTCTAAACTTTTGTCAAAAACACATTTGATGCAAATGAAGGAAATATCAGGCAGTCTAAGGAAACACAGAGATAGCAATACACCATACTATTAAAATGCCATTGTTTATTCAAAAATTATATAAATTATGTTTTGAAAATGTTATTGTGACAATCCTCACTATTCAGTTCTTAATAATAATGGCTATGGCAGAATAATAAATGTATATGCATCCAAACACATAACCAGTATAGGTAGTTTTTCTGTAATAGTTGCTGCTAATATTCAATATATCTGCAGAACAAGTAATCACACATGCACCCCTCTTTTGGTTTTAAAGCTGCTTTAGAATTTAACAGTACAGTGAGTAGCTTAAAAATTTGAATCAGTACATATCTAATATTTATAATTCTGTAAAAAATTAACTGTAATTACTTATTACAGCTGTATTTGCTCTTTCATTAATCAGTGGCCCCCTTGAATTGATTAGTAGTGATTTTTTTTTGTTACTTACAAGAAAAAAAGCTGTTGTTGGGTGCTATCAAACAGCTTGTTTTCTTTCTATCCAGCAGTTCATTAACAGTAAAAAAGAAGAAAAAGAAAAACAACTGGCAGATGGTGCTTCAAGTTAATTACCTTCCCTCCTAGTTTGCAGTTAAATATCATGACAGTAGCAGATAGTCTTAGTAGCTTTGCCATAATAAAGGCTGAGGAGCGAGTTTAATGCAAAATATTTCAATAACTTAAGTAGTTGAATAATTGAAAATAGTAATAATGAGAAACTTTAATTCAAATTAGTTGATTATTTTGTGGCAATCAATATAATCACAATTTAGATTAATCAATTGTTTGCATAACAGAAAACAGTAATAGCCAGAAAAAATAATTTTGATTAACTCTGTCAAACCGGCCTTGGTCCCTGGGACTGACCTTGTAACCATTTTGTGCTTGTTATAGTTTTCACGATATAACTTTAAATTAGTAAGCGAATGTTGACGAAATTTAGCAGTCTATCAGTAAACATTACAATGCTTTCACATGCAAAATATATAATTTTTTCATTAGGTTTTAAGGTTTGTAAAACAATGTTTCTCTCATGCCTTTTTTTTTCCCTCACATCTTGCCTATTTATCATGCCGAGTAATTTTCATTTTAACATTAAAAATACTTTTATGCATCAGAAAATTTTGAAATTTCACATGTGAAATCTTTATAATGTCCGGATAGTTATCAAGCATTTCTTAAGAAAAACTTTATATTCTATCTGTTATGTTCAATAATGAATCTCTGTACAGGTTCGGTAGATTTGACCGGTCTCGCAACCACCATAAAAAATTAGGAAATAAATATAAATTATGCCTCTTTCATTCTAGAATGAACATAAATTATAATACGAAAACATAAATGTTTAGATGAAATAACTTAAATCTGATAACATTATACATTTATATATATTTATTATTTTTATTATATTGACTTTTCAGCTGTGTCTGGCTAACAATACAGAAGTTACAATGACATGGCACATGTGCACTTATGTTACTGTATCCAATAACATAAAACCGACTTTTGGTCTTTACAAAGTAACCTTTCTTGGCTGTGTTTTAGTAGACTACTACTTTGTAAAATACAGTCACATTTCCATTTTTATACATTATATA
>NW_013666223.1:484326-490094 GCF_000517525.1 Limulus polyphemus
TCTTTTTCCTCTAACAACTGCCGTAATTTCTCTTCTTGTTTAATTTCTCATTCTTCTTGTTTCTTTTCTTTTTCCTCTAACAACTGCCGTAATTTCTCTTCTTGTTTAATTTCTCATTCTTCTTGTTTCTTTTCTTTTTCCTCCAACAACTGCCGTAATTTCTCTTGTTTATTTTGCTGTTCGAGCTGCCACTGTTGCAGGTTTTCTTGCAACTGCTGTTGTCTCTCTTCTTGTTTCTTTTCCTTTTCCTCTAACAACTGTTGTAATTTCTCTTCTCGTTCTTCTTGTTTCTTTTCTTGTTTTTGTATTGCTGCCATCAAGTCTGCTAAACTGTAGTTTGATTTTCCGCCTCTCGTTTCCATTTTTCTTCTTTTTTTTTTTTCTATCCCACTCTCTGACACCAATTTGTTACGTCTCCGTTTGTTAATTGATTTTTCAGTAACTTCACCCTCTTATATATATACCAGACTACCCTATATCTAGTAAATACTAGAGCATTCGCCAAGGTACAGGATAGTTCTAGAAAATAGGTGGCGCCACACCAGTCACGTGACCTCGATGACGCAACAATATATATGTATATAGATTATTGCTATTTAGAAATAATTCTTAAACTTATTTTTCTTAAAACATAGAACAGTAAATAAAGAAGTAAAGCCAATAATTATTCTTCTAGTTACAACCTCTGTACTCGGTTGCTGTTTTATGTAGGTTGATAAGCCTTTAAAAATTTTGCACATGGAGGATATGAAACAAAATATTTTTTTAAGTTTTACATATACTTTTGAATAACTAAAAAATCATAAATTACTACATCAGTACCATAGAATTTCACTATAATTTATCAAACTTAGTAACTAAGCTGTATTTGGGTCTAAAAAAAAGACACAACCTACCTCATTGAAATCTTGAATCAAAAGAAAGAATTGGCACTAGGTACGTAAGAAAGGCTGAAAAGTCTACATTCTGAGCTTCTGATTGGTTATTCATGTCAGATATAGAAGTAAGTCTATATAAGGGAGCATTTCCAAAATTGGAAGGAGGTGAGCGGGGTGCCACTATGTTTGATTTATTACGTGAGCAATATCTTACAAAATAGAAAAGATAAGACCTTCTTATTTTATACTCTAGCTTTTCAATATCCGTAATTTGAGTTTATAATTCGTATGAAACTATAGACTTAGTATTTTGACTTCATAAACACCTAATTTGAACCAGTGCTGCATTCAACATACTACATTACACACAAAAATTGATGTTTATCTGTGTTTTTAATATTTACTTTTAAATTAACAAATTGAATAATGTATAATTCTAAAATTTGAATTATAATCTACATTTTGATACCAAACTTATTGACATAAATTCATGAAATAGTATTTCAATAAAATTTTGAATGAGTCAACAAATGAGATGACATGGCCTTTTACCTGTGACCCATCTCAAAAGGGTTAATAGGCTTAATCAGAATTTCAATTAATTGACTAATTTTCTGACACTAATCAAAGTAATCACTGATCATAAGTGATCAATTACATTGTCCAGCTCTAGTACTCAGTGCCAGTTCATATCTACTGAAATTACCCCTTTATGCACACATGCATACAGAATTACAAATAATTATGGAAATACAGATACACAGGTGATCAATATCCATGGTCACAAACAATGAGTAATTGCAACTATATGATCAATATATCTTTAGTACAATACATTATTACAGAAAATACAAAGGAAAAGTGAATAAGATTTACCATGCATTAATTATTGGATTCACTTTAGATAAAAATAAAGCAATACACCTTGTTTTCATGTTAGAATATACTTTTAAATGTATAATTTTGAAATGTTATTTGAAATGTCAATATTTTCCTTACCTGAAAATATATTTCTGATAAGTAAGCACCTCCTACACAGAATAGCTTGAACCCTCATGCATCTGCTTATGAGATTTGCATACCACTAGCCTTGAATTAATTCCCACCTAAAAATTGCATGTTTAGTGTCAATTGTGCTAGTGTATGATGATGTCATCATGTAAAGATAGTCCTCCACCAATAGGAGGACAATACAACATCCTTGCACAGTCAATCACACTTGCACTTGAAATAAATTAATTTTTAGACAAGACAAGAATAAAGTGCCCCAGAAGTGGGGAGGACATGTGGAAGGGTGTGTTGAAGTGAGTATCTAGCACAAATACATTTTCTGGTAAGGAAAATGTTAACTTCCAAGATGATACCTCACTTCATCATACAGAATGGCTAGAATCCCACACTGAAATGAGGGATGGGCCAGAGTAAACTTTAAACCTATATGAGCTGCCTTCCTAAAGGGCCTCAAAGGGAAAGCCCATGGAATGTGACACCTGATGGCATGAACTCTATTCAGGGAGTCAGTGAAGAAGAAAGAACTGATGCCAGATCATCTCAACCCTGGTATTCAAAGATTCAGAAACCCCACTGAAGACTTCCAAACAAAGAGTCCAATGAAGATAACAAAGATAAGAGTGAAGCAGGGGAAACCAAGTAAGGAGAGATAGAGTAGAAGTAGTAGTAGTACAGGTTAAAGTGATGAAAAGAAGAGAATGAACCTCACCAGAAAAACTCTTCAGGAGTACAATTAAATGCCTCAGAAATATAATGAGAGATAACATAGGAAGATGGCAAAAAAAGTGTGGAAGGCATGAAAGTTTAACACTAGAAAGTGAAACAGAAGTTAAGAGGTTAACTCCCAAGCAGGTAAAAGAGATTACAAAGACTGGGAATCAAGGAATGGAAAAGAAGAATGGCTGTAAGCCAGAACAAAAGAGTCAAGTAGGTGAACAGGACAAATCATGTGAATATGGGTGGACAATGGTTCAAAAACAAGTCCACATAATATCAAGAAAAGAAGGAAAGACAAAGTAAATTTGAATATGGGTTTTGTATAGTAAAGAACAGAAGGAATCAAAAGATGAAAGAGAAAGAATAGAACATACCTGCAAAATTATGTCAAGAAGGAGATTAGGAGGGTGAGGATTTTCCTCCACTGATAAAGCAGTACCCAGAGCAAATCCTGGTGGAGGTACAGCTGGTCAAAATCATGATCATCCTGGTCTTGTCCAAACTGAGGAGAAGAAACATCAGTCAAATGGGTAGAAGGGGGAATTCCTGTATGCACAAGGGAAATCACAACTCATTGAGCAATGGCTGTCATGTCCTCCACAGACAACGAGCCTCCAGTAACCATAGTAAAAACACTTCGAATGTTAGTAACATCATCATCATCACATAACAAAGTAAAAGTTACCATCACTTGAGAATTCATAATGAGTAAGAAGGAAAAAATTTTCATGTTCTTTAGTAAAGAATGAAATGGTTAAACATGAATGAAATTCAAGTTTTGTAAACTATTGCAAATCTCACGTAATTAATTAATATATTTTAAACACATTCATTTGAGACAATGCTAAGGCAAATAATGAAGATACTTGGAGTAAAAGTGCTTCGGAGTAGTTACTGTGCAAGGAAGTTGTATCACCTTCCTATTTGTGGAGGGTATTTTTACATAAATGCCATTGTACACAAGCACAGTTCATATTAAACACATGATTTTTAGATTAGAGTTAGCTGAAGGCTAGTGGCATGCAAATATTATAGGCAGATGCATGAAAGATCAAGCTATTCTGTGTCTGAAGGTGAGGTATCATCTCAGAAGTCCTGTATTACCTCCCACAATTCATCCAAGTTCTTTGGTAACCATTTGACCTTCTCACTTTCCATATACACCCATACAGTCTTAATAATATTCATATTTAGATTCTATGCAGCCTAAGCCATGTTTGTGAGTATTCCTATGGCCTGTTTCTTTCTCCAGGTATCAGTTCACCACATTTGCTGCATGCTTGGGAACAGTCTTACTGAAAGATGAATTCTTGCCCAACAGGTCTTGTTCCAAAGGGAATAATATGATGCATAAGAATCTATTTATACCTGTCAGCAGTCAGAGTGCCACCAATTTTGTGTACGTCTCTATCACCACTGGTTGAGATGCAGCCTGCACTTTTATTGGTCCCCAACTATGCTTCATTGTAGATGTATACTGATTATGATGTTTTCCTCTCTGCCTTTAAAGAAACTATAATTGAATGATGTAAACAATTTGAATTTGGATTAATCTATAAAGATCCTCTACCTCTAGCTGTGATCATTCCATTGTTTAAAATATGATGCCAATTTCAATCTTTTGCCTCGGTTATCTAAGCAGTGGTTTCTGAACAGCTACATATCCATTGAGGCCATTATGTACTAATGTGTATCTTAACATTCAAAAGGCAACATTAACACCTGTACTTACAATTAGGCCATGGCAAAATCTCTAACAGATTGTTGTGTATCACTAAAAAGATTCTGGGCTTTCAATCTAAATTTCTTCTATTATCAAAAGTATTAATTTCACAAATGCAATTTCCATATAACTCCTACTGAGACGTGAAATGTTCTTATAATCTGTTGAAGGGAGTCACCTTCAACTACCAAAACTTGGAATTCTACACATTTCACTTTTCTCAAAGTGTATGGGATTCATGAGTACATTCACCACACTACTGCCAGGATTAGTGTGACTACCTGTACTTTATAGGCCTTATGCTGGTATGGCACTGTACGAGTGGTTAGATAACAGCCAATCACAGTGTACAATACACATTATATTTTAGTGCAGTTCATTTTTTTTAGAAAAGAGATGGAGTGATTCAATAATATTTACATATTATACCCATTTTATTCACTGCTTCTGTAATTACTTCTAATACTTTATATATTCATATATTATAAAGTAGCAGGAAAATTAATATAAAAACTAATTTGATGAAGAAAGAGGTTTCATAAATAAGAAGATGATGACATAGAACAACTATTTAATTAATTCTTTTGTTTTAGACAATACATTCTTAACATTAATGCCACTACATATTCTTTCTCAAAGAAAACTATGGGAAGTAGAAGCCTAAAATTTTCAATGTTTTTATAATGAACATAAATGTAGCAAAATGGCTAAAACTCTGTAAGCAAGCAATGAATATTTGGTTTTAATATACAAGAAACTAAGAAGCTATCAATATCACTTACCTAACTGCTGCAAAAACCAACTTTTCACACAGATTAAAAAAAAATTAAATATGGATGGCTGAATACCCCAAAGTCAACATTTTCCTAAACTGAAAATGTATTTCTGATAGATTCTTACCTCTTCTCACAAAATAGCTCTTTCCAGCTTGTACTGCCCTATATATGTACAAACTTTTGCTCCCCAATAGCCTTGACACTTCCAAATACCCTCACATTTTTATGTGAGGCAGCTGCATAGCATGCAAATGAGCATGTGACAATCCTCCACCAATATAAGTGTGACACAACTCTTAGCATAGCTGACTCCCTTTATGCAGCTTATCCCAAGGTCACTTCGAGATTGAGCAATAGAAATGTAAAAAACACTGGAAGATGAGAGAAAGGGTGGGAAGTGTCAGAAGAGGTAAAAACCTATCAGAAACATATTTTCAGTGTAGGAAAATGTTAACTTCCAATACAATATCTCACCTCCTCTCACAAAATAGCAAGAATCCCACACTAAACTGGTGGAAATACCAGTGTAACAGTAGCTAGATGAGCTCCTTTCAGAAAGCACCCAAAAGAAACCTATGGAGTATGTGAATAAAGACTATTCTTACGTCTCTGGTCCTTAGTTAATTTTCCGTAAAAATTCTTTCCGAAGAAACTTTAGCGATA
>NW_013666223.1:490933-493358 GCF_000517525.1 Limulus polyphemus
CGGTCTTATATACATGAATACCGCATATCTAGTAACCACTTGAGCATTCACGAACCTTTGAGAATATGACGTGTTACTAGCGTCACGTGACCACCTCTGTCATAACATTATGTAAGACACATCTGTGGGAGAATGTACAACTTCTGATCCAAGTATACTCTTTGTGCGTGAAAATGATGCATCACAACAAGAGCAGAATCATAAAAGGGACCCCCAGAAATAATAAAGAAAGTGCTGGTGTAGAGTAGCTAGGGCACGGCAGGCCATAAAAGAGAGTTCAACCTCATCCAACACCAGCAGTACTGTGACAGAAATATCCAGCCCATGGTAGAAAGAGGATCCTTTACCATTCACCTCGGAAACAAGAATTGGATGGGAAGAAGATCTTCCATTCTAAGGACATGCATCATTATCATGTGTGAATGTCTAACACAACCAAGACCTATATCCCCAATAAACCAGCATCTGAACAACAGTAGGAAGGCAGACAGCAATGTAGCAGTTCAACTCCAGTCCAGAACCAGGTGGCATTGGAAATGAATCATCCAGTCCCTTGTGAAAGAAGGGTACCTGGGCCACTCACATGTGAGAACTTATGTGGTTGGTCCAGCTCCAACCAACAATAGCACCTCCGGGAAACAACATCTGAGTAACAATAGGAAGGAGGGTGCCCAGCCAGAGGGGTGAAGTGCATTTTGGCAGAAATCCTCCAATCCATAACCAGGCAGCATCTAGAATAGTCACATCAGGTCTGTGATAGATGTGAGTACCTATACACCATCTACACTAGCAGATCACCACTGCCCTACTCTCAACTGAGTGGAAGTTAGCACACTCAAGAAGAAGCTTCCATGGTCCACCACCCCAGCAGCTAGGAGCTGGTAAGTGGTAACAACTCCAGTATTTCACTGAAAATATGGAGGGGAAATGCATTGGAGAGTCCTAAGGAACAGTATTAAACAGTATTCTTACAAAAGTTCAGATGAAACATTTCAATGACTATGACAGATTTCAAGTTCAATTTTAAAATAGGGTAAGTAACCATCATTGATAAAAACTCATAAATTTTGTCATATTTTGATTAATGTTACTGTTTGTACACCAGTAACTTGAAAGTTATATTTTTGAATAACAAAAATATAAGTTGTACTTCATATAACATTCAGTTCAATATCATTGCTGAATTTATCATTTTTATGTCACATTTTGCTTAAGTCAGATTATAAATTATCGTTTCATTTTTCAGTTACGTGAAACACTTACTTAGTTACTATCAGTATCACTATCCATATCATTATCATTGTATCAATACCCAGTATACAAATATTCTATTTCTAAAACTACAGCAGAAGAGATGTAACCTTGACCTAAATAACATTATTTAGGAAGCAACTTAACCTAGAATACTATAAATTATTTTTAAAACTGAAGAAAAAAGCCACCCACCAATCGATTGCACCTTTGTTTAATGGTGATAATGCTCCTGTTGCTGATCGAGGTGAAACTCTTTGAATAACGGGGGTTGCGCTTGAATCCATTAATTGTTTATCAGAATTCTGCATTTCTTATGACGTAATAAAGTTAAACTTAAAAATTTATATACTATTTGGTTTGAGTTACCATCAACGACTGAAAAAAACACTATATAATCACTATCTCAATTTTCAGTATTTATTTACAAGTGTCGACTTAAAAAGTCTCGTTTGCCATCTTGTGGTCAAAAGTTTCTAAAGCTAATTTGAAATAAATAGTAACTCACAAACTTTGATATTATGCATAACGCTAAAGCCAGTGAAGCGTATTTTCAAAGTAATTACTTTAATTAAAATGGCAATAAAACTGACCAAGCTTTCGAAGTGCAAAAAATCCCATATTACAAATGAGCTAACGTGGCTACTTCCAAAATTGGAATATCTACGAAGTTCTCACGGAATGTTTTAAATTTTATAATAAAAAATAGCATCGTTGAAAGAGATGTGGGTCACATATTTCGCAATACCATCGAAATTTTTTCGCGCAAAGCTACGCAAGGATTATCTGCGCTAGCCGTCCCTAATTTAGAAGTGATAGACTAGAGGTAATATAAAATAATGTTTTCTTCATTACCCAGTCAAACTGTCTCTAAACTTTTATAGACTAGAGAGAAGGCAGATAGTCAACACCACCCACCGCCAACTTTGGGCTATCTTTCACCAACGAATAGTGAGATTGACCGTCACATTATAATGCCCTTGCAGCTAAAAGGGCGAGTATGTTTGGTAACGGGGATTCAAACCTGCAACCTGCAGATTGCGAATCGAGCGGTCTAATCACTAGGCCGCATGCAGTATAAACCATAGGCCCGGCATGGCCAGATGGTTAGGGCACTGGACTCGCAATCTGAGGGTCGCGGGTTCGAATCTCCATCCCACCAAACATGCTCGAC
>NW_013666223.1:493924-502786 GCF_000517525.1 Limulus polyphemus
TAGCTATTGCGAAATTCAAAAAACAAAACAAAACAGTATATAGCACTTACGGTGTTATCATGAGATGACCTATGAGTGGCAGAACATACGTCATTAAAGACATACTTAACCTTTCGTTATCGTTTCTTATATTAAAATCAGTGTGAATCTTAAACGCTACACTAAGAAATATTTTATCTAATATGAGATTTGACTTCCTATTTCTTCTTTTTTTTTCCTTTTTTTTTTTGAAGTCGCCGAATACCGATCAAACTTGGATTTTCAGAATAAATGTTCAAGTATTTAAGATAAATATGTCCCTCACAGAAGCCCACCAATGGCTCAGCGTTAGTACGTGCTATCAGGCTTTCGAAATTTGCACTACTTGTGAAAGAGCAATAGGCCTTAATTACCTGGACAATGTTTATCTTTTTGAAAAGAAGAGTAACATTAACCAACTTCAAATTTACTGGCCCCGCTCACTGTTCAATAATTTACAAAAACAAAGGTAGCAATTGGCTCGTATATCCAATGTTTGACGTCCTTAAAAATCCTTGGGGAAGTATTATCTGGTCCAGGAGCCTTTGGTATATGATCGTGCTGGGGTGTGTGGGGGTGGATAGAAGAATACAGGGGGTTGTTATAAAAGGATTTCATTCAAACTAGATTAACTACACAAATTTGATACCTCGGAGCTCAGTGTTAGGATCTGTTACGTTTTTGATTTCCATCAATGACATAAACGAAGGAATGGTCAATAAATTGCTTAAATTTGCTCATGAGTCATAGGAGTTGCTGGTTGTGATAAGAATGCTGTTGGTTTACAAAAGGATTTATATTTGGCGAGTTGGGTAAATAAATTGTAGATGGCTTTTACTGATAATTGTTGTATCTTATGTGCGAAAGGGTTTTTCCGCAGAGCAGTCAGTTAGACCAGCTAACTGGAGCACCGATGGAAGGAAAAGTACACAAAAAACAACAAAAATAAAACAAGGATAAGTGTTCAGTTTAGAGAAGTGATAAGAATATTTAAAAGCTCGTATCACCCATAAGACCAATACCTCCAAATTTTAACAGAAAGTAACTCTTATGAAATATTGAAATATGTTAAAAGTCATGTTACCATTAAAATAATTCCGAAATTAAGTTTAAACCAATATAAAGTTGATGTTGAAACAAAAGCTACAAAATATCAGTCCAAACAAACAAACAATCAAACTTCTCAAAGATTAAGTTAATGTAAATCACTCTAATAAGACTGTTAAGTTAAAGTAAAACTACACATTAACATTGAACTTATATACAAAAAGGTGTTTCAAAGTTAAAGCTAAAATTGGCAGTAAAAGCTACAGAAACGTTAACCCAAAGTTTAAGCTGATAAACACGCACTCTAATTCTGTCTTACCTTCGTCAAAAAATAAATATCCTTAAATCGTCAAAATCCTTGTCTTACATGGGAAAAACCAGCTTTATATACAAAAACAAAACATATCAAGAAAGCCAGGTATCTGACTGAAGTCTTTAAGTTTCTTAAGAGAACTAATAGTGTTGATGCATCATTTTTTCGTTCTTTATGGCGACAATAGTAAGACAAGGGGATGCACATATAAATTTTGGCAGGTTAGGAGTTATCTTCAGCTTAAAGTAATTTTATTTTTCTGACAGAGATTTGGAATGAATTGCCTTCAAATGTCGTGGATGTGTGTTATTTTCCAGTAAAGCTGATTTCCTCACAAGTATTAGATAAATATGCTAATAACAGCAGGGATGACTAGGAAATTTATAAAGTAAACTGTATTTGAAAACTTGACTGAATTTTATAATGTTTGAACTAATGAAACTGAACTAGTTCTGAATAAAAATATATAATTTTTACTACAAATAAAAATAAAATGTGTTTACTTGCACAAACAAGCAGACACTAACTTCTCAGGATTGTTGAATAGATTATCAGTTTCTATCTCTCGGAATGAATTTCTAGCAAACTATTCACGATCAGAAAACAGGTAGGACTAAAATTGGATAATTTCTTCAACTTACTCTCCAATAGCTCAGAATGCTACTTACTTTTAATAATTGGTTACTCAAACTAATGAGTATCTTAGCTGGGGATGATTGATCAGTTCCACCCTTACTGATCAGAAGGCTAATGCTTGAATCTCATTCACTAGTCAGAGGTTGTAGTCACATCTACCTCCAGCGATTTCTCAGGTGATTTATCCTACACCACTTCCTTGGCATGACTTGAAACGATGTTTTCATTTTCTTCTGATTCATTGGTCTTCTTTCTCAGACTCCTGACTCACCAGAGGCTCATCTGTGGCATATTGATGCAATATATTGACATGCTCCACTTGCTTTTCCGTGTCTTGCATCTACTGTAACTCATATATTGGAGAATCAGCTTGCCATTGTGTGAATTATGAATCAATTCAGTCAGATAAAAGTTGATTTTGTGCTAGTGTGTACCACAGTCACACACATTTACTACATTGAAACATTCATTTTTTTCACTGTTCGATCACAGTACTTTGTCTATTGACATGCCACCTTCCCAAATTGTTGCCAGGTGAGTTTGCATGAGTTGACCGTTGTTGATCTTAGGCACTCAACATACTTTGGTGGACAATGAGGGACCTCTCCTCATAGGGTAGGACTGTAAATCACATCCACGGGATTAGCACTTCCTGTCTGAACATTAGTAGGTTCAGTGAACAACCTCTGTCCTGTTGCTCTATATGCCATCATCATATATAGCAAGTGTTTGTCACGGTTTCGTCAAGATTAACAAACTTCACCACTATCTGCTTGGTAATCTGTATTATACATTGTGCCAAGCAAGTATACATCTTCAACATATCTAACACGTTACACAACTCAGTGAACAGTTGGCTATTGAAGTTAGCTCCCTGATCCGTGTCAACTATGAATTGCAATATCCAGCTAACAGCTAACACATCAGCTACTGTCTGTGTTAGTGACCAATGGATAAGCTTCAGCAATGATTATGTGTCAATGACCTCTTGCAATTTCTGAGAGCAGACCAGTGACATACAAGGTTATCCTCTGTAGAGTAGACCATATATTTCTTTCTTGGAGTTTACCCTGTTTTGGCTTGTTCTTTCTCTAGGCAACGCAAACTATATAGTACTCATACCAGCACTGAACCTTTTGACTCACTCGTGGCCAGATGAACTGCTGTCGAATGGTAGTACATTTGTGTTGTGCAAGGTCTGGAGAAGTTCTTGCCATAGAGCATTGAGGACCATGAGAAGCTGCAGTACTGTCAAAGAACTATGTCTCATCGATTGATAACAGCAGCACAGCACACCTTCTTGCACTTGCAACAGCTTGAAACACGTTACATGCATCCATGCTATGCTTCTTAATAGTACTGATTGAGCTTGACCTTATTGGACAGCAAAGAGCACCCATGCTAGGTCAAAGTCCTTCAGTTGCTCATCCTATAGCTCCTGAAGTATTAATTTTGGCATCCATTTATTGCTAGAATGTTCTAATTCATGGTTTTGCATCTGTATTGGCGGAACACCCATGGTTTCAAATTTCAATTCCTACACAGTGTTCAGGGTCAGGACATTCTGTGAACAGATAAGGTATCACTGTGCAGCAAGGAATTTGTCTGTATCTCCATGTTGTGGGCTCAGACAATGAACTATGACAAAGTCATACTCGTGTACTTTTGCGTCCTCTGTCATGCTGTTGTACCCTCAGGATGTTTAATGTTTATTGAGCACTTCAATAAAGCATGGTCACCCAAATAGTGAATTTGCTACCATACACCTAGTGCAATAGTGTTATTCAAAGATGACAACTACAAGTAGCATTTTTTTGTCATACACTATCTGCATTCAAGAGCCAGGAGTACATGTAACTACACATTTTACTCCATCCTATAACTTTGATAACACTGGTCTGACTTCATTGTTACCAATAAAAACTCATTGCCTTGACATGGATCTGCCAGTACTGGACCATCCAATAAAGCGAGCTTTATGGATTGGAAAGCTTAGTCACACTCTTTGTTCCATTCAAAGTGTGTCTCATCTGTCGTGAAACACAACAGTGGTCAAGAATCACTGGTAATATGATGCAAAATAAAGTAAATTGTGAACTTCTCACTTCAGCATGGGTCGAAGCTAACCTCTCAGCATAACCATCCTAACCAGGTCCATTGAGAATAAATCTCTCTCTTCACTATGTGACCAAGAAACTTCACCTCTGTCTGTATGAGCAAACACTTTCCTGGTTTCACTTTCAAGCCTACTTTTTGTATGTGGTGGAATATCTTCAGGTTCTCAGACACAGACTCGAAAGTGAAATCAAAAATCAAAATATTGTCGACATATACCAGACATCTCTCCTGCGAAGTGAATCTCTTGAGTGAAAGCTCCATCAGACACTTAAAAGTAGCTGATGTATTACACAGACCAAATGGCATGATGCAGAATTCATACAAGCCATCACTTACACCAAAAGCAGTCTTAGTCATGATTTAGTCATCTATCTAAACTTGCCACTATCCAGATGCAAGATCAAAGTTGTTAAACCAATTAGAACACTTTAATGCAACATTCACATGTTTTCAGTAAAGAAAAGATATTAATGTGAGACACCATCCATCTAAAATCAACACAAAACCTTGGCTTGCCTTCTTTCTTCCTACAAATCACTACTGGAGATAAGCAAGCATTCTCTGATAGCTTTATAACTCTGTCCTGCCACATCCACCTTATTTCAGCACTTGTATTTTCCATGGCGTTTCAAAGAAGTTAGCGTAATGGTTGCTTCATTAAATTGTGTGTTGCTTGTGTCTATATTGTGCTGAGTCACCATTGTTCGAATTAATCAACCATCTGGTCCAAAAAATACATTAATGTATTCATTCAACAAGATAATGAGCTGTTTTCACTGCATTTGGTCTAGACTGTTAGCACCATCCTCGGCCAATTATCTCAGATATATGGACAGCTGCATATTTGCTTTCAGCCACAATACAGTGAAAACAACCCTAGCATTACCTCTAGCGTTGTTTACTTCCACTTTCCTTACTGTGCTTATGACAGTTCCAACATTCAGCTAGACAGCCAGTCACTTATAATTATAAAAGAACATAAAGAATTTACTCATTGTTGAACAGATGACTGCCTGAGCTAGTGCTGTTTGCTTTCTGGACAGGAAACAGCTTATTTCGTGTGTGGCTTTTATAACCATGCCACATGCCACCGACGTATAGGACTTCATCTGGATTAAATTACGAAACACCACTTGTGTATAGAGAAGTACTATAGGAACTATTATTCCCTCTGCTATATACACTGATACAGTCCATGTTCCTGGGCTAGATCTGGTCAGTATTGGATGACATTTGCTAACCCATTACATAGGCAAAACTGATGGATAAACTCTGCATTACACCCATCTTTAGGATGTACATTACAGATACAAGATCAGAAACAACTACTTTCATTCTGTGGGTGATACATCTTCAAGTGAGCCAAAAATCTACTTCTCCTTTAATGTCTCGTCTGTCATCATTTTTCAGAACACAGTTGGTTGTAGTAGTGATCTCTCTTGGAGGACTGAAAGATCACATTGTTCACTGGAGTTATATCACTCATGGGTGTATATATAACTCAACTTCTTGCTCTTATACTCTCATTAGCACATACTAAAATCCATTCAACCCTAACGGAGCTAGGTTGACCACTAAATTCTTTGATGCAAGCAGTTTGCTGTGCTACTTTAATTCAATGACCAAGCCTGATTTGGGTTCTGTCAGATTTATGGAGCATTTGTCATAGTGTCCATTAGTTATTGCTGGTCATCCTGGACCTGTTTATCCCATGGCCACTGCTGATAACTTTGCCTAATTCACTACTCAGTAAAGTGTTGATGTTGTGGATTAGCCGAAACCAATAGCTCTGCTATCTTTGCTGCTCGGTAAAGTCCAAAAGCAAAGCAAATAGCTTGCTCTATCCATCCTGGATTATATCCAGATAGTGGCATCCGCATTTTCTGTGGTGTTTATCCCATGGGCTGAACTTGCAGTGGCATTTGCCCTATGTGCAGGTCTTGCTGTGGCATGTACTCAATGGGTGAACCTAGATAGCCCTGCCCACTCACAGGAAAACAGCATGGCTATATTGAAGTCCCAGATTTATTGTTGACTGGCTAACCATTAGTCTGGGTATAACCCAAAGTGGTGGAGGAGCCTGAGTCAGTCTGTTTATCTGAGGGTTAACCACAACAGCTGTTCCTGTAGGTTTTTTCCTCTCCGATGACTGACCTGAAGTTACCACTTCAAATCATGCTGCCATGGAAGCTTCTTTGATTAGGGGATGATGTCCCCCACACCCAGGTGTTGTTACATGGGATCAATGAGGATTTGCTCAATAAACTTATTGTCTAGAAAGTCCACCCAATCTATGAATGTCATTGTTGGGTGGGCCTTCTTTATTATATCTTCTGCATACTTCTTATTTACTCTTAATATCTTCAGATGGATCCAATAATAACAGCAGTATCGGCCACGAAATTCGGGAACTAATTTGTATTTGAAAACATGGCTGAGTTCCGTAGTTTGTGAAATAATGAGTTTGGACAAGTTTTGGTAAATAAATACAATATTTATAATAAAACAAAAAGAAAATGTAGCATACATATCTGGAGACAGTCAGACATTCGCTTTTATAAGATCATTGATTAGACCGTCAGTTTTCTGTTTTTCAGGAAGAATCTCTGGTGAACTACTCACGGTCATAAAGCATGCATGTAGAACTGAAGGAGAATAGTTTCGATTTTAAAGGAAATCTCGAATTATTTCTTCTGGGAAGGCTTCGCTACAAGACAGTAACAACGTTCCCTGACGGCCTGAATTGTAAAATACGGATAAATCTTCGTGGCCAGCAAAGGGCATTGTAGTCGTTGACCCTTCTTACATCGTTTTGCGGGAGCACGTGTTTTCTCTTAAAAATTCATAAGAAAGACATATGGAGGATGAGGAAAAAGTAACTTTCCATAACTTTTAAGATATAATATTTATTTTAAACTATTATATATTTAAAACTAATCAATACAAATTAAAATAATTATAAAAGGGTATGTTAATTATTGCCATAGAAATTAGATTAACTATTAATATTTAATATTATATTCTAATATTGAATAAAATGTTAAAGGCAAGTTACTTTTATCTCACCCTATACATGTCTCTTAGAAATATCTCAAGGTAGTGAAATAAAAATGTTTTTTGCTTCCGTTGGCTTACAGTTATATAAATATTATTATTCTAACGCTTTAACAACTCCTATAAAAATAATTATTTGGGAAATTTCGTTTATTTAATTAGTAATAACACTAACATAAATTAGGGTCAGTTTTCAATTCATAATTTATTAAAAACCAAATTAGTTTGACAAATCCTGCTGATTTTAATGTGTAACTATGGGGAGAGAAGGGAAAGAAACTGTTGTTTCTAATCTTAGCTCTGGCTTGTGTCCATATAGAGAGATTTGCTTTAAAGTTCGTGAGACCACAAGCACGCACGCTTCATACTTCTTTGTATCCTATTTATTTCTGCGTATCGCTAAAATTATCTTCATGCCGCATATTTTAACATCAGTAAATTCAGAAAATACAAATTATTTAACCAAGTAAGTGCAGGTTTGTTTTGTTATAATAGTAAAGTAAATATATAGACTTGAATGATCGTCACTGCAACTATTAGTATTAGTTTTAAAAAATGTATAATTAATTTTGCTTTGTGTATGGAGTGTTCTAAGGTTAACACTGTATTTCATTAAATTTATTTTCCTCTTTTTTTTAAACATTAATACAAGTAGTTGCAAAAATTATAATATTTACTCTAACTTAAGTTGTATATATATATATTACAATTGAATAAATTATAAATTGGATTTAAAATTACCAATAATGCAGACTTCTGGAACATAAAAATAATCATTGTCTAACGGAGTTGCATAAAACGATTTATAATGAAAAAACTAGTGCCATAATTTGAATTTAGAAAATTTTGGAAGTTATAATAATCTACGTTTGAAAATAAGAACTTATGTGTTCCGCTGTTCGTAATGTAATGATTAAATTTTACTGTAATTCGTACATATATAACTGAATGTTTTTATTAATTTCGTTTTCAAACTATATCTTAGCATTGTGTTGCCTATCACACTAGCTACAGTTGCTTTTTAAAAGTAAAAATTAAAGCTGGTGTTTCATTACAAGTTGTAACTTTTACAATAAGTAAGAATATCTTTAAATTAGGTACTGTTGTGACCATTCTCAAGCACACAAGTTTTAATGGTAAAAATCGAAGGTTTTAGTATTACAATCAACAAGCTAAACTTACTGATTATAAGCATTATTCTATTACAAGTAACAGCTTTTACAGTAATAAAATATAATACTTGTAATCCGTAAGTGAACTCAAAACGAAACTATCAAAGCTAGTTTTTGTTTTTAGAAGAAAAAAAGGGAACAAAAAATCAAGAAAAAAAGGAGTTAGCACACATCATTATATTATAAGGAGCATTTCGTAATTATTAGTTTCTAACAACCTCGGAGCTGTGGTAAATTTTATATTCATATCAAATGTTCCTATTTTATTTTATGTGTTATTTTCATTTGTTATAGCAAAAAAGTTTTAAAGATAAGTTAATATTTTCATCGGTAAACAGTATAAGAAAGCTGATAATAATCTCATTAATATTGTTACGTCTCCGTTTGTTAATTAATTTTCCGTAACTTCGTTCCGACGAAACTTTAGCGACACAAGTCCTTACTTAATAAAACTGGTTTATTCTTTCTGAATATAACTTCACGATATACTTGATTTTAACATTC
>NW_013666224.1:0-27749 GCF_000517525.1 Limulus polyphemus
ATTATTCATATTTTGTTTTTATGAGTAAACAGACTGTCTAGTATCTGCGGTACTAGTCTGTTGGTGTTAGAAAGGTCTAGACTTCGGTATGTTACTAAATTATTCATATTTTATGAGTAAACAGACTGTCTAGTATCTGCGGCACTAGTCTGTTGGTGTTAGAAAGGTCTAGACTTCAGTATGTTACTAAATTATTCATATTTTGTGAGTAAACAGACTGTCTAGTATCTGCGGCACTAGTCTGTTGATGTTAGAAAGGTCTAGACTTCAGTGTGTTACTAAATTATTCATATTTAGTGAGTAAACAGACTGTCTAGTATCTGCGGCATTAGTCTGTTGATGCTAGAAAGGTCTAGACTTCAAGAGTTTAATAAATTATTGGATTTCCATTACCATTACTAAACAGATGTCCAATAGTTTTGAAACGTGTGTTATTAAAACAAGAATAAATGAAGCTGATAGCTTACACTATGACGCATACTTCAGACAACATTAACTACATTTATTTCTTACTGGTCAGATGTTACTATGACGTGTGAAACAAGTGACATATCCAGTGAATCACGTCTTTAATAAATGGTAACGTTTCTTTTATGGCTTCCCCGTGTATAAACGATTGTTTCTTATACAGCATCTTCACCAATGTCTGTAGGAAATTCATCAACCTTCTGCTAATTCAATGCGTGGTCTTCATTAGTTCTTAATACACTAACTAACAGTATTTCAGTATTTTGCTAATGTACCAACTAAAGCCTTATAATCAGTAATATACTAATGATAAACCATTAAAGCTGCAATCTATTAACACTTAACATAAGCCGGTGATAAACTGGCGTAATCCCCTTACAATGTGAAGACTTTATAAGGAGTCATTGATTTATGAAAAGAAAAATGTCCTATACGTTTAATTAATGGTTTTTAATATAAATAGCAGAAATGTTTCCAATCTACACTAACATTTACAAAATATCAAAACTATAGTTTTTGGTTCTTAGAATAATCTATCAAAGAATATCATTTTTGTTGTTGCTGTTACTGTATTTCACTGAATAGAACTGAGACTGTAAACCTGGATGGTATCTAATGCGCACGTGGCCAGGTCAGAGTCCCCTATGGTTCATATATAATTTTAATCAGTAGAAGAACAACCGGACAGCAGCACACATCACCAAAAAGGCTTTGTTCGTCTCTATGAGACGAATGAAGGGATTGACTGTTACTTTTATAATGTACCCTCAGTTGAAAGCACTGATCGTGTTCAGCGGCATCTTGTCTCGAACCTTGGATCTTTACTCTGCATAATCTATAATGGACTTATCTTATAATTAGAGTAGTCGAACATGTTGAAATGACTTTTTATAACCACCTTAGCCCCCAATGGCACAGCGGTATGTCTGCGGACTTACAACGCTAAAATCCGGGTTTCGATACCCGTGGTGGGCAGAGCACAGATAGCCCATTGTGTAGCTTTGTGCTTAATTCCAAACAAACAATAAGTTACAGCCATCATCCCATTAGGTCTTATAATATAATATAATTCTCACGCTGTGTGAAATGAGCTTACTACACCATATACCCGATAATCAGTCATAGTTTGCAGTTTTTATGTGTTACACTATACAATGTAATGTTAGAGCAGGAGAATTCAATGCCAGTTTTCGATAGAGGCAACGAGAGGGTGCGTTGTTCAGATCTCCTTTCAAAACTAATCTGATTACTTATAAGATACCCAAGCAAACTCTTTCCATTCAAAACTAATTTGTTTACTTATAAGATCCCCAAGCAAACTCTTTCCATTCAAAACTAATCTGTTTACTTATAAGATCCCCAAGCAAACTCTTTCCATTCACATCTATTGTTCACGTTAAAAACCCGCAATATCTCAGTTTAGCTCCCTTAATGTACGAGACAGTTTAACGTTTGTCACAATCAAATCAATAAAACCTGTTGTCTGGTTGTTTATATTGAAAAGAGATGTGTCTCAGAAACAACGATACAGAGTCGCCTCACCTAGCCAAGCATTAATAAACGAACTAATGTACTTGCTGTATTGTTCATTATAATTGCATTGCATATCTTATAGGCCCTGCATGGCCGATGGTTAGGTGCGTTCGATTCGCAACCTGATGGTCGCGTGTTCGAATCCCCGTCACACCAAACATGTTCGCCTTTCAGCCGTGGAGGCGTTATAATGTGACGGTTAATCCCACTATTAGTTGATAAAAGAGTAGCCCAGGAGTTGGCGGTGGGTGGTGATGACTTACACTGCTAAATTAGGGACGACTAGCGCAGATAGCTCTCGTGTAGCTTTGCGCGAAATTCAAAACAATCATATATGTATACACAATTTAAAAGTAAAATATTTTGATTTTGAAACATAGAGTGTTTTATGATATACATAACGCTGACGTCAGTATACGTGTCCAATTCATTATTTTTTCGGTTAAATAAAGGTAACAAAATGTTAAGCTCGCATTTTCTGTGAAAATATTCTGAAGGTAAAGATTAAGAAAAAAAAAAATTTCTCTATGTGTCATAAAAGATTAACGTTGAATTTCCTGTAAAAATAGTTTCCCTGCATGACTGTTTGGTTGTGTAAAAAAAAGAGGGCCTAACGAGACGCTCTTATGGTTTTAAAACAAATGATTCATTTCTACTGCAACATGCTAACGATGGAAAACTGTATCCGATAACTCTATAAGTAGATGTTATTATTGCGAAACATTACACTTCTGAAGATGACTCAAGATATACGTCGAAACATCTAGAGTGTATGAGATTGTTTTCCAATCACGTCGGAGATTTTACCACTTTTTAACCTTGTACAGTAAGTTATTATTTTCATTATTTTATTTTGATAATTTGGAGACTGGAAACAATCTTATTTTGCTGAATTGTGTATAAAATAATTGTTGTTTTTAAATAAAACTTTTTAGTTTCCAAAATTGAACATTACACACGTGCCTAAAAAAAAACATCTTAAAAAATCAATGAGCCATTGTTGCGAATAACGATTTTTTTGTTGTCCTCTTTTGCAAATACGCCGGTGCACAGTGAGTGACAACCCCCCTTTTTTTAACCCCCTATTTTAGTTTACTACAATTACTTCTATTTGAATAAAATATAATCTTCGCAACATATTCATGTAAAATCCAGTTATTACATTTTATCAACTATGTAATGGAAAATTCGTTTTGGACTTTTTTTTTCTGCCAATCATTTGATATAACCAACTTTATTTATTACGAATATCAATCAGGCTTAGTAAGAACGATGCCCTCAAGCAATACACATGTGTAAGAAATGTGGAGATAATACGTTCCCCGTTTGTGAGAGACCATTATTTATAAAAACCACACTGTGTTAGAACAGAAATGTAGTAATACATGTTAACGTCATAAAGATTTGATTTGCAATATGTATTAAACTATTTAAAGCTTATCTAATTCATTTGATTTTCCAATGTCTTGAGGCGGTGAGTTACCATCAGTTGGCTTACCAACAAAAGTTAACTACAAATCTCTCCCATGTTATGCCTTAAGTGCTAAATAGTCTTAAATTCTGTTTTTTAAGCCCATTCGGCTTTAAATTTGTAATGCTAGCGCTAAACTTTCATTCTCACTGTTGGATCAAACCTTAATTTTGCGAGCTGAGCGAAGAGAAACAACAGTTTCTGACTGCCCCTGGTCGTCTCTCAAGCCCCTTTCCGGTCTTGTTAGATATTAAAAACAAAATACCTACCAAGTTAATTGTTATTGTTGTTGTGTTTTGTTTTTTTTTTTTTTTTTTTTTTTTTTTTTGGGGTTGGGGGGGGTTCTAAGCTATATAACTGCAGGTATAAGCCTGAAAAACTCTTCAAAGACTTTATCCTTCTGCAATTAAATCGTAAAATATGTTTCGGAAAATCGCAAATTCTATTACGTTCCTGATATCAGAACAAGTATATCAAATTACAGCTTTAAAACTCCATATATCTAACATTTGTATATCAAGACTCATAAGTGGACTGTAAGTGATATTCATAGTACTTAACTTTGTGTTTGGTTTTCGCCAAAACTATTTCTAATACACAGTGTTACTTTTCTTCTAATTCAGATATAAAAGTAAACAGTATTTAGAGATAACAAGGTACGTCTCTTTGTATCATGTAACTTACTGATAATATAAGTGGAAGAAATGGGTACTTATTATTCGGTATTTAACTGACATACGGTGTTCCATTCAACGTTCTTTCCTGCTCAGAGCACGTATGTATACATCCAATTTGTTTTTTTTTTGTTTGTTTGAAGTTAAGCACAAAGCTACACAATGGGCTATCTGTGCTCTGCCCACCACGGGTATCGAAACCCGGTTTCTAGCGTTGTAAGTCCACAGACCTACCGCTGTGCCACTGGTGGTGGGGGGGGGGGGGTATACATCCAGTTAGAGAAGTATATAGACGCAGAAAGTTCACGCTCAATAACTCCACCAATTTCTTCATAACGAACGAGATTCCGCGTTTTCTTAGGAAAAGAATGACGTGAATTTATATTAGCCTTAAGAAAGATTAGCGAAACTTTCTGTGTAGTAGACAATGGAAATTTCATTGAACATTGTAACATTCAACAGTTTTCCTCTCGGTCTAATCGGTTAGATTAGAAAGTGTGTTAGTCTTCGTCCATCAGGGCCGGCATGGCCAGGTGGTTAGGGCGCTCGACTCGCAATCTGAGGGTCGCGGATTCGAATCCCCGTCACACCAAACATGCTCGCCCTTTCAGCCTTGGGGCATTATAATGTGACGGTCAATCCCACTATTCGTTGGTAAAAGAGTAGCCCAAGAGTTGGCGGTGGTTGGTGATGACTAGCTGCCTTCCCTCTAGTCGTACACTGCTAAATTAGGCATGGCTAGCACAGATAGCACTCGTGTAGCTTTGCGCGAAATTCAAAAACAAACAAACAAACAATCTTCGTCCATCTACCATGCAATACTCACCAACTTGGATTCAATCTGTCGAGTCTTTATTCTCCCAAATAATGCCCCCCCCCCAGTGGCACAGCGGTATGTCTACGGACTTTCAATGCTAGAAACCTGGTTTCGATACCCGTGGTGGGCAAAGCACAGATAGCCCTTGTGTAGCTTTTGCATAATTAAAACAAACAAACAAACCCAAATAATAGTAAGTTAAATGAAAACATCTATACCTGATTGGGTCTCGGATTTTTTTTTTAGCCTTTATTTGATATTTTGAAAGGTTATCGTATATTCTCACTTTCCTTCACAATATTATATTATTTCAATGTATGCTCATCTTCCCTGATGTCTTCATTTTTTTTTTATATACGTGATGAGTTAATAACTCACTGTAAATGTTTCAACCTGGTCTGTAATGTTTGTAATAAGGTGGTTTGTTTGTTTTGAATTTCTTGGGCTACTCTTTTACCAACGAATAGTGGGATTGACTGTCACATTATAACGCCCCAACGGCTGAAAGGGCGAGCATGTTTGGTGGGACGGGGATTCGATTGCGAGTCAAGCGCCCTAACCACCTGGCCATGCTGGGCCATGTAATAAAGTGGAGTAGGAACAGGGGGACTTGGATCTCACTCATTTTCATCCCCCAATATTTCAGAATATTTGTTTTAATTGTGTTTCAGGGAAAGAGAGAGAGAAATTTCGATCGCAAGGTGATTCTTTGATTACAGAAATATTATAATTTCTATAATACGGAGGAGGTCACGGAGTTAATTGGCTGTCAGTATGTAGGGGCATATTGAGATAGCTGGGAGTTTGTGTCGCAGGAAGTGTCACACCAGAATGTGCCACCACCATCCCAAATGTTCCACGTCTTCCTTCTCATCTGTAGTGAAATATGCTATATACCTCAATTTCTTTTTTGAGTCAAATAAATACATATATACAAGGTGAGTTACCCGTCCTTTGTCCGGGTTATGAACTTTAAAAAATGTGTGGGTAGATGCTATGATAAATAACAAAACAAAATCCTAATTTCACACAATTTATTTACAACATAACATATTACTGCAGTATTCATTGTTACCTCACCAAAAGGTTTGTATAAGCTTTAAGAACTTAATTTGTACATACGTAAAACATGGTATACACTGTGCTATGGTCAGGGTAACTTTGTTGGAAGAGATAGCGGACAAAGTGGTGGCTGTAGGGGTGCTTTCTTTTACCCGTTTTCAACACCCACCTATCAATGTCCTTTCACAGTGTTTCTTTTGTAATTACAAATATTGTTTGTTTGTTTTGTAACCATAGATTACAGATGATTGAATTATGACCATTCCGAAACGTCTAATAAATTCTTCCTGTTACTACGTTTGTGTTTTGTTTTATCGATAAGCTATATATTTCTGGTGTTAGGACGTGGCGTCATCTATAAATGTAATTAGCGTTAACTTACGTCAAAGATAATAAATGCTCAATAACAGCAATAATGGGGTTTAGGTGGTTGTGAATCCCCAATAACATTCCCCCTGTTCCAAACTATCATCCCACAAAGTTTGGTTGAGATTGACCCAACGACCTAGAAGTAGTTGGATAACGGACAGACAGACACACAGATTTATTTTGTGCTTTATATCTATATTATATATATATATTTCATCTTGTTAAAAATCTCTTCTGCTTCCAGCATGTTAGTAAAACATTTCTCCAAAGATTATATTGATAGATAAAAGAATGACATTAGTTGTATGATTTTTCAATTTTAAACAATCAATGACCAACATCAATGAGTACCGTTAAAATTAATCGCAATTCCAAAGCTCTATTCCATAAAATATAAAAAGATATTGCTTTAAACTGGTTGCTTGAGAGCTGTGTTTTCTATTTCGATGTGAAATTGATTTTTGTTCTTCTGAACCATACTCGTCAGAGCGTGAGCCGCATCAATTCACCAGAATATCTGGTGCATGCCTACATACATGTTCGTTTGATATATATGTGTGTGCATTGTTATGTCTCCCCTAAAGGGAGGGAGACATATTATATTTTCTGTGTTTATTTATTCTGCTTTCCAACTATTATAATTGTACACCATTTATATATTTCTGGGCCGATCGTTTTATAACACTGAGGGCACATACCTTGATCCAATAGGCTCAGACTTTTTATTTTATTTTTTAGTTCATTCCCATTTTCTGCTTTTAGGATGTCAAAGGTCAAACATTACAAACATATATTATGACCTGCAATCTCTTGTATTCCCATCAATCCAATTTAGACTTGGCACGAACATACCTTGACACAACCCCTTAAGACTAATTCAAACTAACGCTTGTGCTTCTCTCTCTCTTTCGATTTTACAGTGATCAAAATTTTAAAACTTCGACATTTATGTAATAAGAAACTCTAAACCTAGAAACTTTGTCTATAAGTGTAAACGTTGAAAGAAGCCGATATTAATAGTGTTTTCATTCACGTAATGTATAAAATTGCATATACCGTGTCAAAGAGTAGGTCTTATTTAGCCAAAAAATTACTTCTAAGGTTTTCATCATTGTAAATAAATGTACTTACGTATAAACTTTTATTGTCATGTGTATAATAAGGTTACAGTTTAGGAAACTCTAATACATCTTTCTCGGAAAGAAGCCTGAAGTTGATACTTTGTCAAGCGTATTTCTCTCTAAATATATATATATATATGGTGTAGTGTATGTCCTTTACCGACGATCTTATCGAATACGGTGGATAGGGGATACAATTGCATTCAATTGCGAATGTTGGCCTTTCTGGTTTACGTTTTATACATTTCGAGAATTATCATATAGAGAGACAGATAAAAATCGTTAAATAACTCTTGCGCATTATCTAAGTTATACCATCGGAAATAAATGGGCAACAAGCTATGACACAAAAATAAAACAGCTCAAAGTGTAATGCATTTTTAACTTGATAATTAATGTAGATATTCAATACTTTCTTAGACTCTTGCCTGAATGAAAATATTGTTTTTAGTTATTAAGAAGTAAGCTTTATTACGTTCAATACTCCATCTATAGATAAACAAGTGAAGTATATCTAAAGCACAATCCAAACAGCAGGCTAAGCTCGCTGTTCATAATGATATTCAAACCATAAATCGTGTTTGGGCTTTGTCTGGCTCTATTAAAAGCTTCCATCACTGTATACGACAGCCAAGCCTGAATTTTAATAGAATTGGAATTAGAATTTTCAACGTGAACAATATTTTATGCGCCCTTGGACTCAGCGGGCAAATCAGAAGCCCCTGGGATTCAGGTTTATTCGTGCTTAATTTTGAACTACTGACCAGGAGAAAGGAAGCCAGCCAACAGCCCCCTTCCCTACAAGGGCTTCTTCGGTTTGTATGTTTTTTAAAGTGAATAATATGATTCACTGTTACTTTTATAACGTGACCACAGCTGAAAGTGCAAAGCGTGTTCAGCCACATCAAGTACTGAACCCCCAGAATCTTCGACTCCCACCTTGACACGCTAAAAACTAGGCCACACCCGATCTAATACTTTTATTGAATTCTGTTTCTGTATTTCCTTTTAAGTCTCTATATCCTAACGAGTAATAAGGTTTTTCATCTCACATTTTTCGAAAATAAAACTTAAGTTTAAAAATGCTTGAAATTATTAAAACAAACAAGTATTCTACTTGTGGAAATGGAATACACAGTTTGTTTTGGTCTCTTATTATTCACTTATTCTCCCTTTTTAAAGTATGTTTTCTAAAATATTAAACATGTAACTCAAGTTTCAAGTATTTCATAGTGGTAAGAATTTAAGTTTGATTTTAGGTGTATTTTAGAATATTATGCAATGTTAAGTTTCTTTTTATTTTCAAACACTGTGTCCATCAGTTGGTTTATTTACTGTCTACTGTAACTTATCAACCATGTTTCTTTAACAGGTTACACAAAATGGCGGAATGTCCAATGGCTATTGACACTATGACTAATAGTACGATGATGGTCGTGGCCAACTCTTCACTTGAGTCTGACATTCAACAGCTAAAGTTCCTCGGATATGGCATTATTGGTTCAGTTGTGATTGGACTGGGAATTCTTGGAAATATGATCAATTTAATAGTACTTACTAGGCCTAACCTTAAAGGTGTGACTTTCGTATATCTGTCGTGGTTAGCTACTTCGGACTTGATGACCCTCTTGGTCAGCACCACTTCTTTACTTAGACTCCATGGAGTTCAGCCACGCAGTTTTGCTGCATCTTTGTATTATGCTTACGTGGAGTTAGCCCTAGTTAACGCCTTCATGGCCAGCAGTGTTTTTCTGGTAGTGGCATTGACCATCGATCGCTATTTCTCTGTTTGTTTGCCCACCAGGTATAAAGAAGTTCATAACAAACGCAGAGCCAGGAGGGCTATAATAGTTGCTTACGTGTTAGCTTTTTGTATCTACGTGCCCATTTGTTTCCAGAAGAAACCCGTTGCAGTGCACACGGAAAGGAATGAAACTATCTATATCGCCTGTGAAAACCCCACCGTCTTCAACCACACTGGCTTCAGATTCTATCTACTGATAAAGGAGATCATCGTGAGGATTGGTCCAGTCATTGTTCTGGCCATCTTGAATATCGCCATCATCGTGGCTTTCAGAAGAATGGTCCGCAAACGAAGAAGTCTTCTCAACAGCTCAAATTCTAGTCATTCGAACCAAAAAGAGAGCAGTAGAAAGTTAATGGAAGAGCGCCGCCTGGTTGTATTACTTGGAGGGATTGTACTTTTGTTCTTTGTGTGCATGACCCCAGCGGCAGTCTTAACTCTTTTAAACAGTGACCACAAAGAACTAGAATTTGGCTTTCAGTTGTTTCGAGCGATTGCCAACGTCTTGGAACTAGCAAACTTTGCCATGAATTTTTATGTGTACTGTCTATGTAGTTCCGAAATTAGAACAACTTTTCTGAGATTATTTTGTTGTGTTGACGTCCAATTCCCTGAACAAAACTGCGTCAATCGACTTCATATGGAAAACAATACTAAAATGTAAATACGATTACTTAACTCGTTTAGCTGATCTTGTGAATGTATGTCCTTGTTGCTTCGTGGTCGAACGTTCACTTTGTACAAGAATAAAATGTATTTTATTCCATCTCAACGGTGGTAATATCTGTGTGATCCATGCAGCAAATCACAGCCACTCTTTCAATCAAGCAAATAAAAAAATAATTGGAAAATTATGTTAGGAAACTACACATATGCCCTTATCACAAATCAAGATAATGAAAGCTAGACACCGAGTTTCGATACTCGTGGTGGGCAGTGCACAGATAGCCCATTGTGTAGCTTTGTGCATAACTTAAAACAAACAAACGGGTAATAAAAAAAAGAATATATACGATTAAAAAGATACTGTGTAGAAAACTTTTCAAAGTTTAGAGATTCGTTCTTCGAAAACACTGAATGCCTTATGAATTATAATTAGTTTCTTGACTTTTAGGACTTGCAGATATAATCTTTATATAAATCATATTATTATTGGTTTCATAAAGAATTAACAATGTCAATTTTAAAAATATTAGTTTAAAATGGAAGCTAAAAGAGTTCGCTAGAGAACATTTTCAGAATAAAGTGTATTAACATTGGAAATGTTGAAGTATTATGTTTTGTCTGCTTTATAAAAGCATATTCAATTCAGAAAACCATACTTAGATGCCAGAACCGTGTGACTTGTGTTTAATGTAACTTGTTTCAAGCATTGACTAAATTTATGAATTACTAAAAGGGTCAGTAATACGATATCAAAGTGGATTTAATGATATTTGTATCATTTATCTTATTTTAAACATCTTTGATGTTGAATAAAGTAACACAATGTGGTTTTCTACGCCATTTGTTAAGTAACAACAGGCTTATGTTTCAACAAGAGATCAAAGAGAAATCTCGTCTCCTTTGATTCTCATATAGAGAATTCCAAATAGTTCAACTAGCCAGTTAAAAAAAACAGAAAAAAACTGGGAACGTGTAGTTTATTTAAAAGTTAATTTGACAACAAACTGGATATTTGAGCTTTAGAAACTATTACGCTTTATATTTCGCGGCTTCATCTCGTTAAATAATGAAGTTCAGAAATCCAACAAGCTAAAGAACGTACGCTAATAAAAATAATGGCCTTATTTGTTTATTTTAAACATCACACTGCTATAATAAATTCTCCATACTATCTCAAATTCTCTTGCAAGCTTTTCTAATTGTTCAAGAACTTTCTTAAGTGTGCGGGTTTCTTGGGGGGGGGGGGGGGAAGAGGGAGGTAAAGAACAATAAAAACATAATTATTTTGTTTTCGTTTGGTTTGAATTTACAAATATACACAATTTTTTTTTCCGGAATTTCCTTGAGAGAGAGAGAATGTACAGTGCATTGCAGGAGAATCAGCTAAATTATCGAACGGTGAATTCCAAGCAACACTTCAAAGTGTTGGATATAAGTACACGTTCAAATGTTAAAGTTCAACCCTGGTGATGTCCGTAACTCATCAGTAAGCTCGAGAGTTTATAACATTAAAAGTCGGTGTTCAGTTCCTGCAGTGGGTGCTGTTGGCTAGCTGTCTTGCTTCTAGTCTATCAGTTCGAAATTACGGATGGCTAGCGAAAAATAGTTCTACATCAGTAATAACGCAATCATAAAAGTATTACTTTCCTCTATTTTTTTCCTTTGTGGATGAAACCATGACATTCTCTTCGCGCCTTTCATTATTACTAATCCCCTTGTTACATATCCCTTTGGATAGAAAATGATAGTAATGATATTTATTACATCGCTTCCGCAATAAGACAGTGGTACGCAAACTTTTTTATGGTTTCCCCCCCCTTTCTAAACATGTGTTTTGTTACACACACTCTTATAACCTTGCCTGGCATGGCCAGGTGGTTAGGGCGTTTGACTCGCAATCTGAGGTTCGCGTGTTCGAATCCCCGTCCCACCAAACATGCTCTTTCCAACGTGAGAGCGTCATAATGTTACGGCCAATCCCACTATTTGTTGGTAAAAGAGTAGCCCAAGTGTTGGCGGTGGGTGGTGGTGATTAGCTATCTTCCCTCTAGTCTTGCACTGTTAAATTAGGGACGGCTTTGCGCGAAATTCAAAACAAAACAATCTTACAGCCTATTTGTTTATATACTGTACACGTCATTTTGTCGTTGCAGTTTTAGTTAACAGTAGTAATGTTTGTGCAATAGTTTTTAAACTTTTAAATTTGTATTTTTAGATGTTATTTAAATGCTCCTACCGTCATAGTTCGAGCACATTCTTCTTCTCTACAGTCATGTCACTTAGTGTTCCACTTAAACATTTCTCTCCTAATAAATGATCATTATCACATTAAAGTTGATTTTTGTTTCGTTGTTAAGGGCAAAGCTACACAATGGGCTACCTGTGTTGTACTCTCAGAAAGTATTGAAATTTGATTTTTCGCCTTAAAAGCCTCGAACTTATCGCTGATGTTTTGTAAAAGTTGGGATTTGTTGTAGAACATTTTCTACTTTTTATGATATTTCTACACGTTTTATATATTTTTATATATTGGATTTATATGCAAGCATGCCATTTTTTATGTAATGGAAAAAAAATCTTCCTATCGAAAGTCGTTTGTGACAATATTAAAGATTATATTGTACTGCTGTGACATATCATATGTTTTCTATTAGCTTTTGTGATATAGATATTATTTAACTTTTTCGTTTAGTTAGTTTCTATGCTGTTATAGCATAGACACGTGGTCAAAAAGTCGTTGAGATTACATTGTTATCTGTAGTAAATATATCACAGTAGCATATAGTATCAGGGTTGAAAGGATTAGCACTGCGGTACCTTATGCTAACCGAATTTGACGTTGTCAGACCGATACAGCCAAGTGTTGGATACACAAGACTGTTTAGTGCAAGAGTTATTATTTAGTTTAGTTAGCAATTTAATATTTACTGATTATTTAGTTTTCATAACAAGTGTTAAAAATTAATTATTTTAACAGCAATACTTGTCACAAGTTTCATTACGTAACGCTGTATGAGTTGTACGTTGTGTATACAGTTTAATTGTTGTACTAGGCTTTAGTAATATTGTTGACGTCATTTTACTCGAAGTTACCAAGTTTTTCTCGTTATGCGTAATATTGTTGCTACTAGAGGGCTAGAGATTTCTAGATTATTCTGTCGCGTGTTATAAATACGTGCAGATAGAAGAAAGTAAGTTAAATGAGAGATAATAAGACAGATCTAGACTGAGTGGTTGACAATTTAATCGTGACAGGCGATTTTTTTAGAGTTTCACAGTTTAACAAGGATAAGTAGAAATAATTGTCTTGTCAAAGGGTGTTCTAAAGTAATTGAACTCGTCTGTGTGGACTTTGACGAAAAGGAGACAATTATTTAAAATTCTGGATACAGCTGTGGTAACCTACGGGTTAAAGTAAGTGAATCTATGGCAGATTGTACAGTAAGAAAAAAAAAAAAACAGGTAGAAAAGAATATTTCGTCTTGTCATTTGGGTTATAAAGTAATTGAACTAGCCTGTGTGGACTTTTTATAAGAAGAGAGAACTATGCTAACCAATGGTGTAACGAATTTTTCTACAAACGTTTGACTTGTTTCGAATATATATGTTTTTTTTTTTATAACAAGTGGATTGTTTGCTGTCCAACGAGTCATAGACACCCACTGTAAAAGAATCTCCCCTACAAGCACAGAAACTTGACACCGACCAATGCCGTGAGAGAAGAAAAGTCACGAGGTGACGCTGTCAGTTGGACAAATAAATTGAATTTACCTGTTGAATTCAGGCTCGCTTTCATTGTTCAGTTCTACTTGTTTTTCTTCGTGACTAGTTCAGCCGAGATTCATCATGAGAAACAGACCTGACGAACTATTCACTGGCGCCCCCCAGTGGCACAGCGGTATGTCTGCGGACTTACAACGCTGGAATCCGGATTTCGATACCCCTGGTGGGTAGAGCATAGATAGCCCATTGTGTAGCTTTGTGCTTAATTACAAACAAACAAACAAACTATTCACTGGTCCAGTATAGAGGCAATCGTCCACGTGTCTAAACAGGCACATAACACTGTTGTTGTTGTTGTGCTTAAATAAAGATTGTTTTTCACTCTCCTTCAAATGTGTACAATCTGTTTATTTTTCACGCAAGTTAACACTCAGTCAACGGCCCGGCATGGCCAGGTGGTTAGGGCGCTCGACTCGCAATCTGAGGGTCGCGGGTTCGAATCCCCGTCACACCAAACATGCTCGCCCTTTCAGCCATGAAAGCGTTATAATGTGACAGTCAATCCCACTATTCGTTTGCGCTTGGTGTTGATGACTAGCTGCCTTCCCTCTAGTCTTACACTGCTAAATTAGGGACGGCTAGCGCAGATAGCCCTCGTGTAGCTTTGCGCGAAATTCAAAACAAACAAACAAAAGAATTCTGATTTCATTAATCTACATAACTCACGTGCTGCACCATTCAGTGAAACTTAGAATTCATTTCTATATTTTCGATGCATTGTCTAAAAAACTGAAGTCCCAAAGTTGGACAAATGGCTTTTGGCAGTCAAATTGCACCAATTGTAGATAATTTCATTAGAGGTATGTTTCATCTCCTACCGTGACGATTGTGACTGTATATTCACATTATATTAGTGCTTCTGTCAAAGTATTGTAGCTCTCGTTATAATATATAATATTTTTATATCTATATTAATATAATATATATATACAGTCTTTTCTTCTTACTTACATGTCATCTTGTAATCACTTTTTGTTGAAATTTCTGTAATTCTGTTAAATCTGTGTATAATTTGATCAATTTGAGCAGGTCAGATTATTGGACAATTTAGGAACTTTCACTAACAGAAAACAAGAATCGTGGTAATTTTGTTTACTCTGTTACGACAATGAAATATGTTTAAAGGTAAAGATGGTGTAAGGTATATAGGTGATGTCCCTCACTGTTGAGAATAGTGTTGATATGAAAATGTTAGTTTTATAGTTTGTATAATACTCATGACAGTATCAAGAATTTCCTGTTGCCAGATGGAGGTAGGCAGTACGACCTGCAACTGCCAACGCCGAACACCATCCAACTTAATAACCTGGCAACTCCTGAAGTGCCAACGTCTTCAAGCAGATGAGCACACAGGGGAGTGGAATGATTCCTTACCATTGGTGGAGAAAATGCCGCCTATAGGCACGTGTTAATGTGCTGTGGCATGACAGGGCGGACCGAGCCCTCTAGCCTTGGAAGGCAGTCGGTCTAGGAGTTGAATTCCGTATTGGAAACGTATTGGACTTGTCCTTTCCTTTAGAGAAATCCAGCCAAGTCGAGAGAGGGATCTCGACCCAAGGGCAATCCAGGATCTCCACAACAAGTGCCAAGTCTTTTTGCGCCCTGGAGAGGACATTCTGGTTTCGCCACTAACATAGAAACCAAGAAACATGTTTGAACAGTTTTCATATGAGATGCCTCCGTCATATCTTGAACTTCATTTGGCGAGACAGTGACAAACACGAGGTACTTCCTCGTACAGATATCTCCAGCATGTATCTGTTTCTCAGCCAGCGCAGATTCAAATGGCTTGGCCATGTACGAAGGATGAACGTTGGACGTATTACCAGAGGTATTTTACATGGTGACCTGGCTTCAGGAAAAAGACCAACAGGACTTACCAACCTTCGTTTCAAGGATGCCTGCAAGAGAGACATGACGTCTATTGACATCGATCCAGACACGTGGGAAAATAAACTGCTGAAAACAGGAGTGACAAGGAACAAGCAGTTAAACTACGCCTCAGAAAGAAAGAAGAGAGACTGAAGGAAGAAACAGAAGAGAAGAGAACGCGTCGAGAAACTTGTAAAGCTGCGCGATCAACTTCAGAACACACAAGTTATACATGCGACAGATGTCAGCGAACATGCTCTTTTCGAATAGGATTACTCAGTTACACCTGGAAGTATCAACACGAGAGATATTCTTTTACAGGTGTAAATACATATTATCTTATAAGACAGAATGATGCCTATTACTACAACTACTAGTTCGTACATCAGTTCCCATTTCAACAGTGAGGGCAGTATGATATATTAAATATAACACACATTTCGTTGATAAGAGAAGCCCAAGAGTTGGTGGTAGGTGGTGTTAACTAGCAGCTCTACCCTCAAAAATAGCTATTGAGTAGCTTTACAAGAAATTGGAAAACAACCAAGTATATCTTTTGCAGACATGTGTATTCTGCCATCTAGCGACAGATACTTCACTGTTGTTTTGCATAAAAATAAAGACACTCTTAGTGTGAAACAAAGACCATATACATAGCAACTGTAATTTACATAAATATATTAAGATTTTTAATAATTTAATACCTTCTTCACCATAGTATAATTATTTGTGATAAAAGAGAAATAAAATTATTAACTTCCTCTTAACAATGATAACTTTTTTTAAGGCACTGAGTTTCATTTTCTTTAGGCAATATTTTACTGTTTTACTAGAAGTAACGTGTGTAATTTATCTTAAGGTATTTTGAACTATTTACTTGTTAATGGAACCCTATCTTTGAATATGAATAAAACTTACTTGGAAGGGTACTACAAGGTTTCCTTCTGTTCTAGATTTAAAAAAAAAAAATTCATCGTAAAAAGGTTTAGCAATAGAATGTTTGATAGCGTAATATTAAAAAGGTGACATACACTAAAAGTAAAGATTTATCCCAATCATAATTCTAAGTAACTTTAAGAATTAATATGAGTATTATGTTCTTCGTATGGATAGTACTTCCGATATTCATAAGCTTTCAGCATCTAATTCACATGTTATGCGATAGAAGAAGATAAATATTTAAAGGTAATTTTAATGAAATGACTAAGTGTTAAAAATTCGTCACAATAATCTATGTGTATTGTTATCATATGTCATTAACTCACACAATAATCTTATATTTCTCTACAAATGTCATGATTATACATAACTGATACTACTAACTTACTCTTGTGGATTACTCCAACATAAAAACTGTTATTGACCGTTAATCCAATAAATCTTTTGATTCATCATTTATTACTGCATTATACCCGTTTTCAGGGAATTCCATCTATCATGAGTAAACCAGAAGAAAAAACAATCAAAATCACCATTTGGTGTCATTTCATTCTGGGTAAGGTAGGGGGTTCTGGCGGGCCTTTAGAGGGTTACGTCCTCTTGACGTTCAAAACGAGAATAAAGATGGAAGAATAAAATATATGCAATTGATGATTAAAAGGTGAAAGAATCAAAATCATCATCTTCTTCATCATTTCGTATCATTTCATTACAGTCCAGGTAGGGGTGCTGACGGGCCTTTAGAGGGTTACGTCCTCTTGACGTTCAAAACGAGAATAAAGATGAGAGAATAAAATATGCAATTGATGATTAAAATGTGGAAGAATCAAAATCATCATCTTCTTCATCATTTTGTATCATTTCATTCCAAATCAAAAGTCTAAGAATAGGCGTCATATAGTGTTGAATTGGGTATTATGTAAATGGTGTTTTTAAAAGTATTTCACTCAAACAGTAATCCAATATATATATATTGGAAATTTAGAAATGTTTATATATGATGATATTAATTAATTTTTGTGTGTTATTTAGCTAGATAAGCTGTCGAACTATATAAACAATACATGTGAAATACACGGTCTATCATTTAATTTACTACTCCTCACTGGGTTATGCTGCTCTCAGAGTTTTACAGTCCTTGTTATTAGTCTCTGATAATAACTAAGAATTTCATGTCTGTTTATGTATATTAAATATGTCTGCAGTTATTCCCCTCTTACTTAGATGTTATCTTGGAATCAGTTTTTGTATAAAATTCTGCAATTTTATTAAATTTTCGTTTTTCTATAATTTGATTTTTGTAAGGGTTATACAATTGGTTCGTGTTATAAAAATTCTTAAAAAACGTGCTTTCTCAATAGTGATGGTGCAAAATTTCAAAGAAAAAGAAAATGTAAATTGTAAAGATATTCTGTTGTTGTTAGTAAAGATAAAAGTGGTAACTTCAAGTCACGAAAAATATCAAAACCTATATTTAGAAAATCTTCGTTTGTTTATTAAGAAGTTCTCTAGTTTCAATTATGTGCTGTTTTATAAAAGCAAATATAGTTGTCAATTTAGAATAAATACTTAATGTTATTTAATTAAATATGAAGAACTTTTCTTGAGACAAATGATATTTTTCTATTTACCATATAGTTCAATTATGCATTTAACAGAGTAAAGGATAAATCTTGAAAGAATAAAAAAAAGTGGCCATGACTTCTGATTTAAAAATTTGTTTCGACTGTAGACTATTTCAGATAAATGTAATGCATTTAGAAACTAATTGAATTCAGTATGATGTAAGTGTAATTAATTTATGTAGTTTATATCATCAATAGGTTAAAATCCTATTTTTCAATTCCCATTTGCATCAAAGATTTGAGACATTGTATTATAATCAATATTTCTTTCTTAGATTGCATAGTTAAACTTCAAGGAAATAAACAAAAATGTGATATGATTTTTAATATTTTTAAAATAAATATTGCTAATAGTGAAATGCATTGTTACATTTCTCTACAATTAGTAGATTACTTTACTCTAAATCGATCAATACAGATCTTAGAATATATATCTAAATCGGTTTTACTGGTAAAGGTTTTGCATAATATCATTTTTAACCATTGTCCTAAAGAAAGTCATCATTCAGAAATTATCTTTTTTTGAAACAAAAAGGGGCAGATGTGGTTAATTAATTACTAAGAACATTATTATTCTAAATCCATACCAGAGATATTTTGGTATTCTAAAAATAAAGATAGCAAGTATCTAGTCAATAAGTTGAATTTAACAGTTCAAATTATGATAATTGATAATTTCCCTTTATTGAAAGTAATTTTAGTTTCATGCACTAGATGGCAACCCATTCTAGGTTATCAAATGATAGTCTTTTCAGTGCATAAATATAACATCTGGAACTAAACTTTTAATTTTTTAGTAACAAAATAAAGAAACACACAAAGTAAAATTGTATTTATCAAATAGCCTGATTTTTCTAGATAATTGATAGCTTTGTGAAATGGAAATTTGTGTTTGAATTTACTTAGCGTCACTCTGTTCTTCTGTAGCAAACCATGTATTAAGGTGTTCCTTCACCTAAATTATTCTAGAGAGGACTTTCAATCGATCTTTCAACGATTCGAACCTATTGGATTGTGCCTAGTGGATTTTGTGGAATTTATTTTATTTAGTGCTTTTGACTATTCATTGAACTTAAATTACTGACTACAGTGTTGTGTGTACGGTGTTTTTCATATACTCTGGCTTTCCTCCCGTCGTAGACCGAACGGGGATGTCTACGGAAGCTGTGCTGTCACCTAGTCGTCGTCGTGCTACACCTTATTACAAGCTGGATATCCACTCTCGTCTCTCACAGTCATCTCTTCCTCGCCACTCTGGTCAGGATTTTGCTTCTCCAGTTTATGTGTCTTCCATGCCTCCTGGTCTACCGATTTTTGCTGATGTCGTTGCTTCTTCAACCACTACACTGCCTACTGATTCAACTAGTTTGCCTTCTTCACCTGTTCGTCCTCGGAAGTCTGCCCATATGGACACCTCTTCTCCTTCTGTTTCGGCGTTTCTTCTGTGTCAAATTGAATCTCGTTTTTTTCACCATCTGCACATTATTCCAAGAACTAACTAAATACTGCCTTAGATCTGATATCCATCAGCTCATTCGTACACGCGATGGAGTTATTCTCAAAACTTTCAACAATCGCCTCTATGATGCCCTTTCTAATCAGATGGGCCTCTTGAATTTAGGTCCCAATACCAAACTTCAGAAACTTACCCCTCCTTCTGTGAAACAACACCCACCACCTAAACGACCGGCTCTCTTTTCCTGTGTTATTCGTGGGGTGGATTTCAATGACGTCACTGTTTTTGGAGAGTATACGAACCATGTATGTAGGTCTTTGAACATTTTTAATCTGAATGGCACGCACAATGTCGAGGTGTTCCTCCAGCAGTTCTGAAATAATGACGTCTTCAGGGATGAGAGCTATCTTCTTCACCATGGTGCCTATATATATATATATATCATCGGGTTCAACTCTCACTCGACTGCAAACTGCCCCAATTCGCCTGTATGCCCCCATTGTCGGGACACTCATTTTGCCCGTCAATGCCTCCAGCTAGAAAAACCTCCCGTTTATAATATCTGTCACTAGAACTACCCTACCTATTTTTATAAGTGTCGTGGTAAACCTTTGCCAAAGCAGAATGATCTTACATCGGTGGCTCCAGTTAATAGTTCCGACCCCCATCACCTCTCTTTCTAACTCAGTTCTCCCTCCTCCAACTGTTGATGACCATTCTACGTTTTCTTACGATTGCTCTACAGAATATACTTCCCTATCAGCGCCCATTAGTTCTCGATTGTATTCACCATGCAGCTAAAGCTGTCTTTCAACTCAGTATGCAAGCTACCTTCTCGGGATTGAATTCGCATTTTCATTTTCGCCGACTATGAGAACCAGACGTCTTAGGCCTCGAGACCGTGTGGTAAACTTCCTATTTGTTAACATTCGCTCTTTCATTAAGAATGTTTCTCTGTTAAAGTCGCTTCTTTACGATGTTGCTTATCATTGCATTTTTCTCAATGAAACATTTCTTAAGCCTTCACAAGCTGCAAAGCTGTTTCTTTATCATTTTCTCCACTGTGATCATCCTTCTGGTATTGGCAAAGGCGGTGTTGCTATTTGTTGTGGGGTTCGCCTTACTTTCGGTATTCATACCTTACCCCTAATGATTTTCCCGAACATCTTCTCGTCATCGTGTAATTCCCTGCTAGAATTCATACACTGGTCACCATATACATCCGTCCTGGTCATCCTCTGCCTTGTGGTTTCTTATGTACTTGGGATCGACTTTTTCACAGTTATATGGTTCTTGTTTACCTTAACCTCCATAACCATTCTGCTTCAGAGTTATCTCACTTTCACTCTGTACTGTGTGACCTCTCTGGCTCCCTCTTACCTCTCCCTTCTCCAAGTCGCCCTATTTCCAATACATCTCCTGATGTTGTTTTCACTTCCACCAATATTCACCCTTTTCTTACCATCAGTGTCCTTTCTTCTATTGGTAGTGATCATCTTCCTATCAGAGTTCAGCTACAAACCACTTATGCCCCTCTTCCTTCTCTGCCTCGCCACTGGATGTGGAATTTTCGTCGTGCTAATTGGGAAGCTTATCGCTCTCATATTACAAGCTCACTTCCTGATACCGATGTGTTCTTTACCTCTACTACTCAGGTGGATAATATTGCCTCCTCATTGGAATCTCTTCTCCTCACTGCTGGTCATCTTCATATTCCTCGTTCTTCTTTCTCTTCCCATAAACCTGCTATACATCGTAGGGCTCTGGATCTACTCCATCTTTCTTCATTACTTCTCCATAATTACACTTGTTCTCATGATTCACTGGTACTCACTCGCTCCCGTGGTCTACAACGGTCGGCACGTAATCTTGTTCGAGCAGTCAAGCGTCGTCGTTGGCATAGCATTTGCTTTTCTCTCTGCTTCTCTCCATCTTCTTCATAATATTGGCAACAATTTCGCCACCTTACTGGACAATGCACTGCTCCTTCCTACCCTGTTCTGTTTTATGGGGTTGCTCCTCCGACATCAGTTGCTAAGGCTGGTGTTTTTGCCTCCTACTTAGAAGATCACTTTCACGCTCAAGATCAACATCCTTTAGATCTTTAAGATACTTCTGATATTTGTCGTCAGGCCGATTCTTCTCTTCCCGATCTCACGCCATGATCTCTGCCTGTCTTCTTAATGAATCCATAACACTTTTTGGTGTTAATTTATTTCTCTTCGTGATCGACGCAATACCGCCCTTGGTCCCGATGGTTTGACCTACTCTCATCTTCGAAATGTTCCATCTCTGTTTTTGCTTCTTTCGGTTGGCCCTCCAGTGGCACAGCGGTATGTCTGCGGACTTACAACGCTAGAAACCTTGTTTCGATACCCGTGGCGGGCACAGCACATATAGCCCATTTTGTAGCTTTGTGTTTAACTTTAAATAAACAAATAAATTTTTTTGGTTGCCTTCTATAATTTTATCCATCATACTGGCTATTACTCTGCTTCACAGAAGACATCTATTGTTCTCTTCTTTTTAAAACCACCCCAATCTCAATGTCCTTAGCTTCTTACCGTCCGATTAGTCTTACAAGTATTTTAGCAAAACCTTTGAGCGGATACTGGTTCGCAGACTACATATCCAGTTGACTCTGTACAACATTATTCCCCATACCCAGGCCGGTTTCCGCCCCCACCTTTCAAGTGTGGATGAGCTTCTCCGATTGTCTGATGCCATTACCAATCAGTTTAACACATCTAAACCTTCATGTCTTCTTCGTTTTGACCTTGCAAGTGCTTTTAACTCAGTTTGGCATCAGGGTTTGATTTACAAGTTACGTTGTCGACACCTTCCTCAGTCGTATATCCGTCTTATTCGCTTCTTTCTTCAGAATCACTCGGCCACGGTCTTTCTTGAGGGGTACACTTTTGATGCTATTTTCGTTCATATGTTTCTGACCCTCATTTTTCTCTCTTGTTTCACGCCCACTGCTACATTCCTCCATACACTTTTTCACCTTTTTGCCCCACATTCACCAATTTTAGTTTCTCTCTTACTCACCTATCTCCCATTTATCTGACACATCCTCTGGCTGAAGAGAGGGTGTGCGTCTCTAGTAGTCTGCCAGTCTTGGACTGGAATGAATGCATCTCTTACTTACTTTCTTTTTGGTTAACTTGTGTTCATGGTTACTGACGAGGAGTGGAATTCTCCGAAACTAATATAACCCAGTAACTCACGTTGAACAAAGTGTAGATTGAACTGGACCTCCCTTGAACTTAAACTTTGAACAATTCTTCGGAATACTGGGCTTATTTATTATCTCTCCTCTGTTCGCTGCAGCGAATCGAACACCTTCTCTTAATGTTATAAATCCTTAAACTTACCGATGACCTTTCGGGAGATTTAAATGAGAGGAAAAAACATCAAATACCGAATTTTAAGAAATTAAGAAGAAAATAAGAACTGATTTCAAAATATTTCCGAATATTTAATCAAAGAGTGTTCCGTGTTTAGATGAAATAAGTTCAGGTCCTGGGTTTATTGCTGTACATTATTTAAAATATTCATTATTACAATGAAATTTCTATTTCATTACAATAATATATTTGTAAAAATACTTACAATATCTGTTTCTTTTATAAAATACATAAATAGCTGATCTAGAAATCCAAGGTAGTGATTCACGAGCCTTTGGATTGTTGAAGAGGGGTACATACTTTTATTTCATCATTATGCTGTTCGAAATTAATCTTCAAAACCATAAGGAAAAGAAGAGAGTTTGTGGGTGTTTTTATAGCAAAGCCGCATCAGGCTATCTACTATGTACACCGAGGGGAATCGAATCCCTGATTCTAGCGTTGTATTTCCGTAGACTTACTGCTGCCCCACCTGGGGACAGAACAGAAGATAATAAGAACTGTGTTTGATTGTTATGTGGCTATATCAAGTGTCGCCTCTAAGTTGGATGACTTCCGCGTAAAGCCACTCCAGAGCTATCTGCGCTATCCGTCCCTAGTCAATACCACCCCCCGCAAGCTCTTCATCTACTCTTTACCAACGAATGATAGTACTGACCGACACATTATGCCGCCTCTATGGCTGAAAAGGCGAAATGTTCGGCGACTGGTTTCGATCCTTTGACCCGAAGGTTGTGAGCCTAGCACTCCAATCACTAGGTTATGCCAGATCTAGTTGGATTTGACTCGGACAAATCTAGGGGTTAAATGAGCTTGGAAATTTCAACCTTAGCGGAACCTTGTGAGGATGTTGGCTAAACGGCTAAGTCAAAGTTCCACTAAGATTCGGGTATATTCGACCCGTAACTTATAGCTGTTGGCCCGAGGAAATACAGCCAATCAACAGCACCCACCACCACAAGGGCTTTTTGAGCCGAATAACGAGATTGACTGTTGCTTTTATAACGCATCTACAGCTGAAAATTTGGAGAGCATTGGGCGGTATCATGGGTCGAACCCCAGACCCTTCGATCTGATAAAGCTATCCAATTGGACACTTTACATGCAAAATAAAGTGCACACAAAACAACAAGTCTTAAATAAAACTGCAAGGAATCTTATTTCCACGAGAGCCCGGCATGGCCAGGTGGTTAGAGCGCTCGACTTGCAATCTGCGGTTCGCGGGTTCGAATCCCCGTCACACCAAATATGCTCGCCCTTTCAGCCGTGGGGGCGTTATAATATGACGGTCAATCCCACTATTCGTTGGTAAAAGAGTAGTCCAAGAGTTGGCGGTGGGTGGCCCTTCCTCTAGTCTTACAGTGCAAAATTAGGGACTGCTAGTGCAGATAGCCCTCGTGTAGCTTTGCGCGAAATTCAAAAAACCAACAAACAAACAATTTTCACGAGAATCAAACTGAAAATAACTAATTCCTTTACTATTCTAACTTCACTAATATTAGTATTAAGTAATTATTACCATATACCATGTCATGAAACACGTATATTCCGTAATTTCGTTATTATTTGCAAACTTAAAGATCCTTATTAGCTAAAGGGATCGTATATAACATATTATCAGCATTACTTACAGTGACGGAATTCAACCTCGCGTCGATTCGAGTGCCTTGATCGCCTGAAGGGGAATGAAATATAACCCGGGGCGGTCAGAAACTTTTGTTTCTCTTCACCACACTACATAGTTAGAAATAAGCTGCCAAGTTTACATGATTGGAGTTTTTTAACTGATAGTTTTCAAAGTGAGGTGCTCACAAGCTGAGGGAAGAGCTGCGAGGAGACGTGGAGAAGAAGAGAAAGACGGAGAGCTTCGCTGAGTCGTATGCTGTCTATCGATAAAATAATTTCGATACGTGAGTTAACTTTTAAAAGTTTTCAAGGTACTGAAGACATCTGAGGTGTTTTAAGTATTCTCTCTTTTCCAGAATAACGACGAAACTGCAATAAAACGTTTATTAATGTTTTGGTTTAAAAAGAATCCAGAATGTGCTTTCGATCAACGGACTTCCGAGTCTAGCATCTTTAGAGTAATGACCCCAGTTCACCTGAGCGGTATCAGCCAGGTTCGATTCTAAAATATATAACGTTCTTCTATACGCTAAGGAATTAGTCAGAGCTCTGTGCTTCATCGTACCAATATATTCTTAGGGCTTTTTTTCGAATCGTCCGGAGAGACAGCAATAAGTCTACTGACTTACAACGCTAAAATAAGGGGTTAGATTCCTCTCGGTGGACTCAGCAGATTGGCCGATGTGGTTTTGCTATAAAAGACACATGCACTTCTATTGCAAGTACACATTATTTTCCTACTGCTTCTTAAATACACTAAATATAATAGTAAAATAAATTGACCAAATACAAAGATTACTTTATGCAATTGCTTTGAACGAAAGAGGAGTATATATATTGTTTCGTTCGAGTCTGTGCAAAATAGTTATATATATATATATATTCGATGCATTCCACGTCTTTCCCTATAGACGCAGGTCTCTGGTTTAAAAACTAAAAACAAGAACAAAAAAACCTGTCACATCTATTGAAAAGCTATGGAAGACAACCGATAGGTAGCATTATGCATCGTAGTTATTAATTGGTAATAAAAACACATGATATAACCAAAGACATTACAAAAGGTTTGCAGATACCGACATTTTATTCTAATTACTGTAAATTGTGCACAAATGTACAAAGAGTACTTACAAATATCTGAAATACCAGTTTGTAGAAGAGTAACAGGTGACAAAGATTAACGCGAATAAAATGTCTCTAAGGGATAACTCGACCTGGCTTTGCCTAATGGTTAGGACGCTTGACTCTGGCTCGAATTCCCGTCACCAAACATGTTCGCCCTTTCACTCGTAAGGGCGTTATAATGTGGCGGTCAATCCCACTTTTTGTCTGTAAAAGACACATAGGCGGAGGGTAGGCGGTGGGTGATGTTGAATAGCTGCTTTCCTTCTAGTCCTTCACTGCTATATTAGGGACGTCTACCTGGAGAGGAGATGGGCGTCAATAGGTAAATCTGCCCGAGAATCACCGATAATGCAAACCGAAATAGACTGGCAACATGCAAGTGTCCTGATAGATGTTAAATAATCGAGGCACACATTTTAAAACAAACTATTAAACTACACGTGAAACAAAACAAATAACTCATTGATATCCTTTTAACATGTGCACATCAACAAATGACTCATATCTATAGATAATAAACAATTAAAGAACGGAGAGGTGATGCAATAAGACCACTTTAAAATTCTACTTAACTCTTGGTAAATTTACTTATGACATAAGAGAAGGAGGTACAATAAGACCACTTTAAAATTCTACTTAACTCTTGGTAAATTTACTTATGACATAAGAAAAGGAGGTACAATAAGACCACTTTAAAATTCTACTTGGTAAATATACTATTGATATACTAACATACAAGGCAAGCAACCTTAAGTTTTACTTTCAGTACATCATAAAAGTTATAACATAATACATCCAGAAACTTTCTAGAAGAATAGTACAAACTTGTCGAAGAATTATTCAGACTTGAAGGAAAAAGTCACTGATTTTTCCGTCTAGGGGGATTCGGGAGTATTGATATCTTCTTTTTGTACTTTCTAGAGTGAGATTTTAAAACTTATAAGAGTTTAAAATATATTTCAGTGATAAAGGAATTAACGAATTTTATCTAGTGTTACAGTACACATCGAGTAACATTCATTTATATTCAATAAAACAAATGAGTAGAAAACTGAGGGTTGCGGGTTCGAATCTCCGTCACCGAACATGCTCGCCCTTTCAAGCTCTGTGTTACCTTACTTATACCAACCATCGGTTGTAAAAATAAACGCACAAGTAAATACTGGTTCACTCAGTGCAGCGAGTAAAGGACAATTCGAATACCATATACAGCGTCATTCTTGTAAATACTGGTTCACTCAGTGTAGGACAATTCGAATACCATATACAGCGTCATTCTTGTAAATACTGGTTCACTCAGTGCAGCGAGTAAAGGACAATTCGAATACCATATACAGCGTCATTCTTGGATCCGTACTTTCTACACCGACGTTACACACTTGCAACAATTTACACCACCGACGTTACACACTTGCAACAATTTACACAATTAATTTACTATATATAGCTTTTTAATACAATGGCTCTAATCAGAATGGATATCAACCATACTAAAAAAAAGTGACTTATTGGTATGACCTAAGGAGATTTAATTGCAAAATACTAAAGAATCAGGCAACATTCCTTGCTTCATATGAACAGGCATTATTTACTGCTTACTTAACATAATTCTTTCTTTATTGTTTACCTAATAAACAAAATATAAATTTAGTATAAATTGTTCAAAAATATATGTTATGTTAAGGGCATTGCTTTAAAAACACAAGTATATTTTTTCTTCAGTTATGATCGAAACCCTGATTGTTCTATACTCTGTGGTTTATCTCTTTTGTGTGACAATGTTCGCTACAATGAATTTCTGAGCCATAAAACTGCGAGGTATAACCTAAAACATTGCGAAGGATTTTAAACTGTGACTAAAATGATCTAATTGTTGTTGTTTGTTATTAAGCACAAAGCTGCACAAAGAGCTATCGGTGCTCTGCCCA
>NW_013666224.1:28662-45909 GCF_000517525.1 Limulus polyphemus
CAGCTAAAGCTGTCTTTTTACTCAGTATGCAAGCTACCTTATCGGAATTGAATTCGCATTTTTATTTTTGCCGACTATGAGCTGGTTAATAAGCCGAGAACCCAATCGGAGTACAACGAAGGGAAAATGGTTCTCCTTGGGTGGTAAAAATACATAGAAAGCCAACGTGACATTCAGAGAGTTATCATTTTTGTACCTACCCCTTTCTTGTAAAATTTAAGAACATTTGTTTGGTTTTCTGATTATTAGACTGTTTATATTTTCAAATTTCGCATTAAACTATATACAGCAAAACTTATTTTTTAAACATATTGAGCAGAGCGGAGCCCATGGTATATTTCACACGCAAGTTAATAATCACACTATAACTCTTCCACGGCTGAAAGGCCGAAAAGTTTCGTCGACTGGTTTCGATCCCGTGATTCGCAAATTGCCAATCGAACTCTCTAAGCACCAGCCCATGTCAGGCCTCAGAGCGATTTAATGATAAACTCGTGACTTTCTTTCATTTTGATGTGCAGTGACTTAGAAAAGTGTAGTACCGATTATTATCATGTAATAATTAATGGCACCTTAGGAAAACATAACTTACAAATAGTATTGGCCGGGCGTGTACTAGTATTTATCGTGCTTGACTGTGGTCTGTTTTTTGACGTAAAAAAATATACTGCTTCCCATTGTGAGAGCGTGGAAGCATTATAAGAGCTACTGTCATATTCCACTATTCGAATGGACTAGTTATACGTGTAATAATGCTACATTTATCAAAAGCGAAATGTTTAAATGAAAACTGTGCAGATGAAAATAAATAATTCATGGGTGAGTACCGTACTACAGAAGCAATATAATGAATATTTAAAATTAATGTACACAAGCTCTGCTGAAACCTGACAGGATGTCCAGTAGTAATGGCACCAGTAATAGTGTAATGTGTGAAAATGTTCAACCTTTAGCTCCCAAAGAAAAACAAAACGCAAAAAAATCACGCATCTAAAATTTCATTGCTCATTGCGGTATTACTGGTGTAGATTTTTTAGAGATTCCCGTGAGAGAATGAACCGTGCGTTCTAGCAGAGTCAGCGAAATTATCGAGCGGTAAATTCCAAGCAATTTGTTAAAGTGTAGGATATAAGGACATATTTAAATGCTAAAGTTCAACCCTAGCGAAGCAATAAGCCCTAAAACCCTCACACATAAATATCTGACCCTGTAAAAACAGAGAAGAAAACACTTAAAAGCTTATCCACTTCATATTCTTCAACAAAAACTTGCCGTCAAATGAACCCAATCCTCACTTTAATATCTTATTTACCTTTAACATATTTTTAAAAAATCCATGTTATTACGCTTACTTTTAACACTATCAGCCAGCTGTTTCTCATTAGATCTTTTTATTAGTTCTTTGTGCTTAACTACAAACAAACAAACAAAATCAATCTCTGATTTTATTTTCTCTTTTATGTCCTTAGTGAGCCAATGAGGTTTGGATTTCATTTACTCTTTACTTTATTTTAATAATATGTTTTTCCAGGAATAAAAGCATTTTTTTTGTTTTCCAAATCTGTCCCACGTTACTGTTTACTTATTATCACAACTCTATAATGAAAATTTGTGTCTCATGAACTCAAAATCGTTTTTCTCAAAATTAGGAACTGAAATTTTATTGTTTTTGATCTCAAAATATAAAAAATCATCATATACAATTATGTAATGACCACTCTTCCCCAAATGTTCACTCCCTACTTCAACTCTTGTAACTATAGTCTCGTTAATGAATAACAATAAATCGAAAATGTTATTTTTCTGGTAAATTCCTTGAAAATATATGGTTTTTTTTGGTAGGTTCCCTGACCGTTTAGTATAGAAAAGCCAACTCGAATCACTTCAAGAAGCTTCTCTCCCTTACGTATGATTCATGTTGACGCATGGATACTAAGATAACAATGGGACTATGAATGCTGTGTCAGGATTATTGCTGCCTTACTCTCTCCCTTATTATTTGATTTCGTATAATTCCAATTTGGGTTTCTAAAATTAAAGTATACTGTTAATCATCATATTTGTATCCTTGTTGTTGTCCCATTTGAAATAACTCTTAATCTCATATTATAACTTATATATAACTTATCCTTAAGTAAGATATATTCGGGTACTTTTTCCTCAATTTCTTGCAGGTGTTCTGCCTATAGTTCTGAGAACAGAGTTAAATTAATGTAGAAACGTCGTAAACACGTATTAAATCACTTTACACAGGAAAGGGTTATATATCAACTTAAGTCTCGAGCTAGCTTTCACACATTTCTGTATGTACTTTTAAAAAGTTTTCATATTTAAACAGATGATACAGAAACCTGTACAAACTGACTTGGGATTGTTAGAAGTGTATTTGAAACATTGGTTGAAATAAGTGGCCCATGAAATTGTAGGACATCACTCTAATGACACCAATCGAACAATAAAAGTGGGGTAAGTACACATCTCTTGATTTTGCTCTTCACTTCAACAACCAGATGTAGTCCAGTTTAGTTATATAATCTCTTCAGATATTTGTAATTAAAATTTGTATTATTTGCTTACTTGTATTCGCTTGTTTTTTGTTGTTGTCGTTTTTTTTTTCGTTTTTTTTCTTTGCTCTTCACATGCAATTTTTTCTTTTACATAACATTTCCAGAATTTTTGATTTCACAGAAACTTTTGACTAAGTGCTGGCTATCAGTGTACCTGAATACCACATTAGTAACAGTCCTGAACTCATTATAAAATTTATCTTTGAGCTTATCTGACCGATCAGATGACTTATAACAATTAGCAATTAAAATATTCATACCCTTGAAACCTCCAATTAAAAACAATAAAGATTCAATCTCCTTTTTATGTAGTCTGTCTCAGCAGGCTGCCGCTGATCTCTTAAAAAGATAACCATTCCATTCCTACTTTTCAACAGCCTATCATTATTAAATAACTTATCTGAAAGATCAAAATAATTCTCATTACCAATATGTGTGATATTCTCATGAGCACTGATTTAACTATAAGTACTCGGGTAAATTCTGCAGAGTAACAGAAAGTCTGTCAAAAAAATGTAAAGCAGAGGAAAATCTGAAATATCTAACCACGACTGAGTTCGAGGAAAAGAAAGATACTGAGACTGGACACAATGTAGAACACTGTGGAACAATCTTTACTCAATTAAACAACAATCAAAGTTTGAGTAAGTGTATCTTCGGGCATCTACACTGAAGAGTTCTCAGAAAAGAAATTTGTCGAATCTGCAATAATCTAAATCTGTTCCAAACTGAGAAAACATGGCATTACATACATAAAACAATAATGCTATTCTACTATTCTAGCGCACGAGTTTCGACATCAAACAGGAATATTTCTTCTAAAAGAGATGAAAGATGTGACCTCGCAGACAAACCTTTATTCTGTTTATAAATTTCATTTCCTATCTTAAAATAACTAGTACATAACTAGGGTGGAATATACTTAGTGGCTTCCTTGAACAACTTTCTGTATTTAAATTGCATCGAGAAAGTTGGGTTTACTGTTCTTTACAATACTGTAACATCGTACTCAATTATAAATTGCTATTTTTTCGACAACAATTATTCTTAAGTTTTTACTGTGTTTTATTTAAATATATTGAGTGTAAGAGATACTATAATATTTTTAGTATTGACATATACACACTTTTCAAACACCATAAGAGGGCGCCCAAATACATCCACGCAAGAAAGTCATGGAAACTAACTTCCGAAATATGTCTGACTGGTAAACTAGTTGTAAAATTAGGCAGACGTGTACTGGTGTTAAAACTTAAATTCACATTGTATTTACATCATTTGTCAGTGTCCATGTAGATGACCATTGTAGGCCTAAAATTGAGTAAATAGAATACTTATTGAAAGCAAAGAACATTGAGACAGTGGCTGAGATGTTTCAATTATTTGTTTATGAATAATGATATATATATATATATATATATATATAATCATAATGTATATATCGCAAGTTAATGTACAATTGTAATTACTAGATTAGTACAGACTAGTGTAATTGTGATTAGGATAATAATTGAATTAGACTCCAATGTTTTATTTTTAAGTTTTGTCCTTTAAACATTCACCTACTTTTAAAATTTAAGAGAGGTAAATTACCAACACCAGACTCTGGGGTTCTAGTTATTTTTACATTGATTCTTTGAACATTCACATTAGACATAACCATTCTCTTGTTAACGACTAGTGGGTCTAAAGAAGTTGTAGATATTTTAACTTTGCTTGGATGTAAATAAGTATTTTTGTTGTTGTTGTTGTTTCTCTTCAGGTTTTATAAATTCTGTATTGTTTTAACTATTTGTTCTATGATGCTAATACTATTTTTATTAATACTACTTTAAAATTAATTAAAGTTTGTTTTAATTTTAAAGTTTAAGCTGCTGAAATTGAACTAAATTTTAAAATTAGGTTGACTAATCAGTAAAGAAAAGTACAAAAATCAACTTAGTCTTAAGCTTAAGCCTAAGCTATTTTGAATAAGGATATGATTATTTATCAATTTAATGTTTTCTTTCAATAACATTCACCTATTGTTGTGTTTAGTTTACAATGTAATTTATTAATCCTTAGGGACATAGTACTAAAATGGTTATTTTATTATTTTTTGTGTTACCTTGTAAGTTGTAATGTTATTTTAATGAATATTTTCTTTTGCTTATTTATATACATTGCACTTGTTTGTTCCTCAGTCAAATTTGAGATAAATTGCTCATATGAAGTTCTAACTTACCAATCTGATTTTTCTCACAAAAAAGGCAACAAAATATTCATTATGTTTTTTGTAAAATGGTACAACTAAAGATCTGCAGAGAAAATATGTTCTTAACAAGAAATTCAAACATTTTCATAATTTTTTGTATGACTCAAAGTTCTGTAAGTGAAATATCTGACAAAATATAACTTATGCACTAGTTGTACATTTTGTCATTTAATCTAACAAATAATTGGTTGTATTGGGCAGTGGAAGGCATATCCTAGAATCTGAAAGTAATCATTTCCTTAAGTTATATTCTAACTTTTTAAATATTATTTTCATTTACAGTATTGATTAAATGTTTATTGTATAAATTTTTCTTTGATATTAATATATGGATTATTTTACTTTGTTAGCTAAGCATATAGATTTAGGACTAACCTAAATCTCCTAACGTGGCCAAACTTTGTATTATATTATTAGGATTACAATCAACTATATCACTATCAATAAGGTTACCCAACTAACGAAGCAGTGCATTCTAATCATAATAAGTATGAACAGTATATTAAGTTAACTATATTTATTACTTGGTTAATTTTTAGTTCTGGTCTGTGTTGGTAGCTTACATTGGTTAGAAGTTAATGTTAATTAGTTAATGGATGATATTTGATTATCAAATTCTTTTTTTTTAGAGATTTTTTTGTATTTAAAAAAGGTGGTTGTAAATGTCATTACATCCAAAACTTTTTAAATTCCTATCTATAGAATCTAATTTCCTTTTTTTTAGATTCTTAACATATAGAAAAATAAGCAAAAGATAAAGATATTGTGGAAAAGCTATCAGTGACTCCCTCTGTAGCTATAAGCAAGTAGCATGTCAGTTTCAATCTCTATCCCAGAACTGCTGCAGACACCAGTAAAGAGGAGGAGTCTGTGGCGGGTAGGTTTAAACTTATTAAGCAGGTGTAAAAAAAGTAAACCTATTAATTTAGTTGGTTTTATTTATCATTATTTTTGACAGTTGGTCATTCATTTGAACTAGTAGTTCTATTCATGTCAGTTTTTTTATTCTCAGTACCTGTTATTTTGCTATAATACAGGGCTCAGAAGACGAGCAGAGTTGTTACTTTCAGTTGATTCGATGCTATTATTAATAGAACATTACTTTGTGCAAAATTTATAGCAGGTTTATATTCTGTGAAGAAGAAGAATGGCTCTTAAAAAGTTTAACTTTCATTTCATTCAACATCTCTTTTGAGCTTGACCAGTTTTTGGAAGTATCTTGTTTTCTGTACCTCTAACTTAGGCCAAAGAAAGGACTAACATATGTGCATATATATAAATTTTTTTTCACTTTAAAATATCAATATCATTTATTAGTTAACATAACTTTAATACGATTGCTCATTCAAACTTGTTCAGGGTCCTTTTACAAATCATGTAATAAATGCTAATTAAGTAACCAAGTTCTTAATGAATATTAGCTATATTTGTTTCCAATCCTCCTCCCCCCAAAAAAAATACGTAAAAAAACTCATTCAAGCTTAATTATTATTTTAAGTAAAAAAAACTGAGTTTAATTTTGATAATGATTTGTGTGATTTCAACATTTTCATTATAAACAGTCATGTTAATTTATTACACATTTGTTATTTTTTATAGGAATGGAATCAGCTACCAAGATTTCTTCGACTTGTGTTACTTCTTATGTTTGCAATGACTGGTTTTTCAGTGGTTTATCTATACTCAATACTTTCGGCAGAACTTCCTTCAGTGAAAAAGAGCAGAGATTTTACACAGAAGCATTTTGAACAAAATATTATCCCTACTGAAAGGAAGGAGTCAGTTGCTGAAGTTCAGCAAATTGAACCCCCTCATAATAAGAGCAAGGAAGAGGTAAGTATTTGTTTGTATATTTAAATAAAATTTTGAACACCACATAATTCATAATTTATGTTGAATAGAAACATTTTCTAATATGTATGTTTTAATGTTTATGTATTTACTTAAAAATGTCTCTTAATATTGAAATAATATCTTTACCTACACTTTGAATGACTATCATTTTCTTGTGTTAATTAAGGAAACTTCTAATAGATCAAAACAGACTTTATTACAAGTTTAATTAGCTATTAAACTACAGTTTGGACTTTGTACCTGTAGAAGCATGACTTATAATACAGTCCCTTCACAATTCAGATGAAAATATATCAAAAATATTCTGATGGCATGATACTGTGTACTAAGACTTGTATGTAAATCAGAATGATTAGAACCAGTAAGATGACAGAAGGCTTTATGGCTCATTAACAATAGCAACACGTTACTTATTTTGTACAAATTTGCTAGTAATAAAAATATGATTGTTAAAGCTGATATTGAGAATAAAGTTTATTTGATCCAGGAGATTTGCATAATCTTAATGAGTTGCCTTTAAAATTGTTTAAATATTAATGTATAAGAATTTTAAAGGGTTTTATAATTTGTTTAAAGAACCTTAAGATTGCATATAAAGGATTTGAATGTTTTGAGTTTTTGACTGTGATTAAAGAAGCTAACAAGTGTTGTTCCTACCATTTTATAAATATACATGATTTAGAATGTTGTGTTCAGTTTGGGCCTTTTTATTACAGAAAATGTACAATATTGTTTTGCAAAAAAAAATACAGAAGTGTACTGTAGTAATAAGTTATGGTTTGAAAGGTAAAATATAATGTAGAAACTTTCACATTTGACATTTGTAATAAAGAATTTTGAAAGGGAGTTTGATTTCAGTAATTAAAATGACTAATAGTTTCAATAAATTACATGTTGTCAGTCTTTCTGGTTACTGGGAAAATAAAGTTAGAGGTAATAGTTACAAACCTTACAGAAATATTGAATACAAGTCAAAAGAGGTTATAATTTCATTGTATAGGTCACTGGTTTGGCCACATACCATAACATAATGTTTTGGGACAACATGAACCCTATTGGTCCATCTCAGCTGTTCCATCCTCTAAACTAAATTAAAATAATTATTAAAAAATCTGAAAGTCAGCCCTTATCATTCATATACTCATCAAGCTTTTTCTTAAACTCATTTAAATTTACTGCCTCTACAACATCTGAAGGCAACCCATTCCAAAAGCCAACCACTCTGTTAGAAAAATGAAACTGTCTTAGCTGAAGATGACTCCTATCTTACCAAAATTTATATTTGTGTCCCCTAGTCCTATTATTATCACTGTTAAATATGAAAAAAGATGATACATCAACACTATCAATTTCCTTTATAATATTAAACACCTCAATCAGATCCCCTATAACTCTTCTTTTTTCAAGAGAAAACAATTTGAGAGATTTCAGCCTCTCCTTGTATGACAACCCCTCCATCTCGGGCACCATTTAAGTAACCCTTCTCTGAACCCTTTCCAACAATTCAATGCCTTTCCTAAGGTAAGGAACCCAAGAACACAGTATCATTTGTTGGTCTGTAACAAATTCCCACTAAAAACCTTTTCCCTTAAATTTAAGTTAAAAGTAAATGTGCCTAAAAACCAACATGAAACTAAGCCTTTCAAAGTTTTACTTATTTCCTTTAATATTTATTCCCTTACTATTATTCGTACCAATCAATAACTGAAGGTGGGAGATATATTAATCTGCTTACCTGCTAAAGTTTGTAATACCTGAAATCAAGTCACTTCTTGTATCTTTCAAAGGAAAGTTGTTCACTAAACCAGACTTCATTAATTGAAAGTTCTCATATCACATAGCATTCGTTTTACCAATTCTGTACTGTCAGAAGTGACATGCAAAATAATGAATTCTTTTTAACCATTTGATCTTGTAAGTAGATTCTGTTAGCTTTATTCAGCACTAATGATGACATAATTGAAGCTAATTATTTATAGATAAATGCAAGTGTAAGTTGATTGCCTGATTATAACGAACAATTACCATGTGTCTAATAACACTTAACAATGTAACTGATCTGAAAATCCAAAACTCTCGGAGCTAACATTCCATCCATTGGAACGACTGGAATAAAGATTTGATTTATTTTCATTTCCATAACAAGTTGTGGTGAAAAGGCTGTATTATGTTATGCAACTTTAAATAAAAGTTTCTTGTTCATGATTAATAGATGATTTAATTACCTTGTAAATGATTACATGAATATTTACATGTAATATGTGTGTGAAGAAAATGTGCCATTAAAACTTTGGATATATATATGTGTGTGTGTGTGAAAACATGCGTGAATTAAAATAAGTATGGATGTTTACAGAAATATCTTTATACATACTAATTGGTTAAATATATATGGAGCAAAAGAAAGTATTTTTCCTTTCAGCAAGAGTCAACAAAACGTATCATATATGTACAGTCCATTTCCACTAAGTTTTCACGTTGAAACATTTTTGCCTGTAAGAAAATTGACAAGAAGAATACAAAATGCAAGTTGTGTAAGCAACATTTATAAAACTCCTCCCCAAATACACAAACTATTATCTACAATATTAGAAAATAAAGTGAGTGATCTTAATTAAGGTATTTTAATTTGTTATGCCCATAAACTATAAATAAATTCATATATGAAGTAGGGGAAAAAAAAACTTTCGCACATTTAAAGCTAGTTCATAATATTCTTGCAGAGTGATGTAATGTTCCAGTCTTTGTGTTTACTAAGCCAATCCCAATGAGATCAAGAGAAACTCTGATAAGAAAACAAAGTATGGGATTTTAGCTCTTCTTCATATTTTCTAATTTTAATTAAAGGATTTACACGTGTTTGACTAATTATTATTTTTTCACAGGGCAAAGATTTACTGAAAAAGTTTTCCATTCGGAATGAAATAAAACGTTTCGAAATTGAAGAAGCAGGTAAGCTTAAAAAAAAAGTGGTTACAATTGCACGTATAAAACTTAAGTGCTGATTTTTAGTAAAAAAAAAAACAACTTGTGACAATAAACAGCTAACTACTATCACCTTACTAAGTTATTAAATTTAGTACATCTGTGTATACATGCTATTATAGGATAGGTTTTTATCTTCAGATTAAATTCTGGATATCTATAAATGACTGCACATAATTTGAAGCATGGTGTTAAATTTAGAAAGATAGGCTTACAGTAAGGTGTGTTTTCATGCAGTACTAATTTTGACAAGTCTGTTATGCACAGGCACTATCTGATCAAACAGTACAATTAAGTGATGGTATAAGTGTTTCAGGGATACGGGAATTGTGTGTCCTATGAGGAGCACTGGACAACCCATCATACAGGAAGACCGTTTTCTGAATTGCTCAACTTGCTTACCTGAATATATTAGAGAATGTTTTTTGGTTGTTGATGGTGTTATTGGTGCTTTTTCAAGAAAGAATGATGGTGTCCTACCCCATTTTACATTTGGTATTCATAAAGACTAACCAAACTGTTGGATTATGTACATCTTTTAACCTATCCGGACCTAACACCACTGAACTTTTGGCTGTGAGAGACACACATCTAGCTACATGCATAATTATTTTATTCTCTTATGGTTGAAGCCCACAGAGTATTACTGACCACACGGCAAATTCATCCATTTAACTAATAGGGAACTGATTTAATTTTTTATAACACATATAGTGTTTTACTTTAAATGTAATTTTCTTATAACACGTATAGTGTTTTACTTTAAATTTAATTTTCTTATAACACGTATAGTGTTTTACTTTAAATTTAATTGTTTATAGCACATATAGTGTTTTACTTTAAATTTAATTTTCTTATACCACGTATAGTGTTTTACTTTAAATTTAATTTTCTTATAACACGTATAGTGTTTTACTTTAAATTTAATTGTTTATAACACGTATAGTGTTTTACTTTAAATTTAATTTTCTTATTACACGTATAGTGTTTTACTTTAAATTTAATTTTCTTATAACACGTATAGTGTTTTACTTTAAATTTAATTTTCTTATAAAACGTATAGTGTTTTTACTTTAAATTTAATTTTCTTATAACACGTATAGTGTTTTACTTTAATTTTAATTGTTTATAACACGTATAGTGTTTTACTTTAAATTTAATTTTCTTATAACACGTATAGTGGTTTACTTTAACTTTAATTTTTTATAACACATTTAATGTTTTACTTTAACTATACTTTTTTATAACACATAGTACTTTGCATTTTTATTTAAAATTGTAAGGATTTTTTTTTGAATATGTAAAAGTAAAAAAAAAATATTGAGTCTTCATCTTTAAAATGTTGTAAAATATTTTGAAATTCCAAATTAACCCTTTCAACACAGAGGGATACCACAGATACCCTTTGATCTCACAATGGAAATACTTAATCAAATTGCATGAAACTGAACAAGTTACTAAGTGGTATATCATTTTTTTATTAAGAGATTACTACTGGTATTAATGAGGATAAAGGTGTGGATGTAGCATATTTAGATCTTCAGAAAGCATTTGACAAGATGACACATAAAAGACTTGTTAAAACTTATCTCTAATGGTGTGGGGATAAGTTAGTTTGTTAGATCGAAAAATGTCTAGAAGGAAGAAAGCAGAAGGTTATTATAAATGGAGTTAAGTCAAACTGGATTAAATGTTGCATAAATTTGTTGATGATGATAAGGTTTTGGCTTCGAGAATGATATAGTTGTTTCAGAAAATGATTGGAATCATTTGGTAAATTGAGCAAATAAGTGGCATATGCTTTCTAATTAGTAGATGCAACGTAATACATATGGGTTATAATTTTGATGTGAATCACTTTAACAGTGTTATGGAAGGAAAGGAACTTGGTATTGTGCATCAGTTACTTAGGTCGTCAAAACAGTGTGCTGTCACTAGTGGTAGGGCAAGTAGAATTTTATGTTTTATTGGCAGATATATTGAATATAATTCTAAAAAAAAAAGGTTATTTCATTGTATAGGTCACTGGTCAGCAAGCATTATTTGTAATATTGTGTTTAGTTGTGGGCTTCTTACCTAAAGAAGGACATTAAATTGTTGGAAATGGTTCAAAGGAGGGCTACAGTGATGATACCTGGGATAGAAGATTGTCATACAAGGACCAGTTAAGACCTCTGAGTTTTTTTTTTTTTTTGCTTCGAAAAAGAACAGTTAAAGGGAATCTGACTCAGTTGTTTAAGATTGTCAAGGGAATTGGTAGTATCAATACTTTTTTTTCTTGCATTCAGCAGTGAGAATGGTAGAACAACAGGGCACAAATATAACTTTAGCATGGTAAGATTCATCTTCAGCTCAGACAGATGTACTTTTCTAATTATATATATTAAATCTATCTAATACTTTAAATAACTAACATGCAAATTTAATTAAAGAAACTGAATAATATAAGCTACATAAACTCTTAGAACCATGAGCTGGTGGTTAGAGCACTTGACTTGCAGTCTGTGTGATGTGGGATTGAATCTCATCACCAAACACGCTCACCCTCTCAGCCATGCGAAGCGTCATAATGTGAGTCAATCCCAGTATTCTTTGGCAAAGAGTAGCCCAAGAGTTGATGTTAATGTTCCTTCTTGTTTATCACTTCAAAATTAGAGGCGGCTAGTGCGGTTAGCCCTCAAGTAGTTTTACACACAATTTAACTAACAAACAAACCTACATCCTATTTATTATTTGTAAGATCCAGCTAGATTTCCACACAATAATAGTACAGCTTTCACAAGTATTGCATTTTGTTCTCAGTATGTTTTTCAGTTGCTGAATACAAGAATATGCTCAGTAAACTGCATGAAAGCATTAGATATCTTACAACAATAATATTAGAGAAATGCATGTCTAACAAGCATAACTTGTGTATGCCTGAAAATGGCCTTGTAAGAATCTCATTTTTTGGCATATCCTGATTCATTGCAAACCCATACAGAGATTTACACTTTGGCATTATCTGGATGACATTCAGCTAGTAACTATGAGTAGTTGGTTAAATTAAATGTAATGAAAAAATGTTTTTGAACTTATTGTTGCAGGTTTAAATCTAAAATTTAATTAAGATTTAAGGGACTTTTCTAAATGGACAGTTTACATATAGATTGAAAAAAATTATATATATATATATATTATGATAGTATGACTTTTGTAAATCCTATTTTGTAGATGTTTTCAAATTATGCAGTTCCAAAGTAAAACACTTGGTTGTTGGTTATTAGAAATCAGATGTTGGGTCTCATGTACAAATAATTTAGTACAAATCTTCGTTATTACGTTCACAGGCCAACATCTTGTATTGCATGAGTAAGACAAGGAGTGGCAGTGTTATCAAGTTTATTCAAGGAAAAATAAACATCATGACATCCTGTACATCAGAAACAAGCATGCTGTAGTAGTTGTCTAAAAAGGATTTTTTAAATAAAAGTACTGAAATGCCACACACCCAATTTTTATTCGTTAAACACAGTTTAACAGTTTTATTCGGGTGTAACTTTAAATTTTAACTCACTGATTGACTTGAACCATTATCATCACTGGGCAAGGTTTTTGTTTTTGCCAGTGGCAGCTTAATGGAAGCATTGGGCATGGATTTGGATTCCGTATTTTGTCACACTTTACCCATAAAAACTGTGAAAAAAAATTTATTTTCCATTATTAAACTGAAATATGTTTAGTTGCCATGATATATGTTGAACTTTTTTCCAGAACTACATTTAACTGTTAAAGTTGTGAAAATGGTTATTTGTTGCGTTACGGAATCTTCATAGTTTCTTCCCAGGTCCTACTAATCAATATCAAGAGGCAGTTGTCGAAGCCTTCAAGCATGCATGGAAAGGATACCGAGAGTATGCATGGGGTCATGATCATCTGAAGCCAATCTCCAAGTCTTTCCACAATTGGTTTGGTATTGGACTCACATTAATTGATGCTCTCGATACTATGTATATTATGGGATTGAAAGAAGGTATGTACAGTATATATATAGAGAGAGGGAGCAGTTTTTTTACCCAACTTAAAAATCTACTTACATATTATTGTGCAGATTTTAAGAATATGGTGATTTTTGTAAAAACTTACACTTGAGGAAAAATAAATCGTTCCTTAAGTTAATAGAAAAAGATTCTTATTGGAGCTTTTCCAAAATAAAAGTTATTATAGAATTGTAGGTTGATTAAAGGGCTCAATGTTTGCAAGAACTTAACATAATTTGCTGCTTAATTTGTTTTATTTTGTTATGTAATATATAGCTAGTTTCATTTAGATAATGCTGGAGGGAAAAATGTGATGTCTATAAAGATAAATTTAAACTATAAAAGCAGCACAGTTTATATGATTTGATTTGATTTTTTAAAGTTAATATATATTTACATCTTTAACTTTTTTCTTGTTCAAACAATCATCTCTTACTGTTAAAATATTTAAATCTTGGTAATGAAATAGCTTAGGGGACTTACTAATGGATAAGTTGTTTCAAGAAGTTTGTTGGGTATTACTCCAAATGCTTGGTTGAATGTTTAAGTTCTTGCACCAATTTCTTCAAAATGTACACAAAATGGATTAAAATTCACTTATATAAGTTCTTTTTTTAACAAATCTTATAATCTTATAAAGTGTAAACAAAATTAATTCTTTATCAAGAATTATTGAGAATGCGAGGCACTTTATTATTTTTTACAGTTAATCAATCCACTGTTAAATCAACACTTTAGTAGAGTCCAAATTGTTTTAAAATTTTACACTCAGCATGATCGGCCATTCCTGCAGTATAATTCTTCTTCTTTTTTTTATGTTTCTGTTATTTACTCTGCAGAATAATGAATACTTACTCCTTATTACACATAATTACTCGTGTTCAATTGTATAAATAATTTTAACTTCATTGTAATAATTTGTTTATTTGTTATAGAATTTCAGGAAGCCAGGGAATGGGTGGCTAATAAGTTAGATTTTAATATCAACAAAGATGTGAATTTCTTTGAAACTACAATTCGTGTACTGGGTGGACTTCTAAGCACATATCATCTGTCACAGGACAAAATGTTTTTAGAAAAAGCAGTAAGTATTTGTAATTTTATTTCAAATTGAGAATTTTCAATATTGTAAAAAAAAAAGAGCCATAAACAGTGAATGTTATTGTGAGCTAGAAAAGGCATTGCAGTCATAACCATCACTGTAAACTATTTCAACCCTGACGTACTAAATATAAACATTCTCTGTTAATTTTCAGTGTTTTCAAGAATGGTTAAAATAGAAGTACAACTTCTTAGTTATTATTGAAGCAAGTGGTAGAAACATTGCCATGGGTTATCATATATGTAATGTTTCCTAATGAAACCTTTGCTTCATTTGTTGTATATGTATATAAATATATTTACTACATTACCAAAGTGTATTAAAACAGCATACCTCCACCTAGTAATGGACCAGTTCTACTAAATTTGCATACAAACCATATAATGCACTGCTGTATTGGCTTCATAAAGGTTAACAGCTTCCACAGCTGGAGTAATAATTCCCTAAGGAAAGGTTCTTACAATCCATGAAGAGGGAATGTGTTGGATCCATCACTCATCATATGAGTGTCCAAGAAATTTCAATCCACCAAATCCACTGTGGTTAGTGTGCTAAAGAAACAGGAGGCCACTGGATGTTCTGATGTAGGACAATGGGCTGCCAACCTAAAGTTAATCACTTCTCAGTTCGTGTGAGCTTTGATACGTATAAGAGAACTAGACATCTGGTACAAAATGAATTTCCCGTGACTGCAAGCGATAACATCCACTGTGGTTAGTGTGCTAAAGAAACAGGAGGCCACTGGATGTTCTGATGTAGGACAATGGGCTGCCAACCTAAAGTTAATCACTTCTCAGTTCATGTGAGCTTTGATATGTATAAGAGAACTAGACATCTGGTACTAAATGGATTTCCCGTGACTGCAAGCCATAACATCCACTGTGCACAAGGAGCTTGTACCACTTGACATCACTAACTGACTGTAGCTCAATAAACTGCTTGTCACAACCATTAATACAAGGCTTCAGCATTGAAATTATGACTGACAACAAGAGAACTATCATGTGGAGTGATGAAAGTAGACTAGTCGTTATTTACATTGGAAAGATTAATCTGGTTTGGCAGAAACCTAGAGAACACTTTGGATATAACTGTGTCATCCTAACCATCATGTGGAGTGATGAAAGTAGACTAGTCATTATTTACATTGGAAAGGTTAATCTGGTTTGGCAGAAACCTAGAGAACACTTTGGATATAACTGTGTCATCCTAACCATCATGTGGAGTGATGAAAGTAGAGTTAAAGGAATTCCGATGTAAATCAAAGGCTCCAGTCCTGTCATCAGTTAAAAGCACAGTAATCGAAATTCTGAACAGTGAATCAAATGTGTCTTGTTAACTTGACCAAAACTCATTAACAACATATTTAAGTTATGTAATTTATTTTATTATTTTCCTTTTTGTAATGTTATCTTTACTTGGAATAGTAAATCTCTTAGTTTCATTTACTACTACTTAAATAACATCAAAATAACTAACATCTCCCATTATTATAAAATCATACATGAAAATGGTGTTAGTACTCAAATGAAAGTGATTTAAAAGCCTCCAGTTATTATTGCTTATTTTTAAAGGTGAATTTATTCTGTTTTCTTTGTTGCTTTATGTTTCAAATTGGACTAAATGTGTTTCAGACAAGAATAGTTGTAAGTTTGTCAAAGTTAGTTATTGATGGGTGTTTTTCCAAATGATGCTTAGCACTTAACAATAAAATACCAGTTGCAGAATTTTATTGCCATTGGAAATATATGCAACCTACTAACTCTGAAGCCCCCCAGTGGCACAGCGGTATGTCTGCGGGATTACAACGCTAGAATCCGGATTTCGATACCCGTGGTGGGCAGAGTACAGATAGCCCATTGTGTAGCTTTGTGCATAGTTACAAAACAAACAAGCTCTGATGAAAATAACTTTCTATTTTATATCAGATTTTTACTATTACAGAAATTCACTTCTAGAAGGAGAATTTCTATTGCAAATTGAATTATTCATGATGAAAGAATTAGCACAAACAATGACGAAAAAAAGTACAAATAAAAAAATTCCGAGTGCTTTTAAGTAATTGAATATTCTTCTTCAGGAGCAAATTGAATTAGATGCTGCTTATCTTCTTCCAGATTTTAACAACATTATTCTAAATAATGCATTGTTTTTCATCAATAATATTAGAAAACATCACTTGTGAGATTATTATAAATATTGAAATTAAAAAATATATTCTTAAAAAGCTCTTGCAATATCCTATTCATGAAAAAATAACTATCATTAGCATATTTTGATTGTTCATATAAGGTAGAGCATCACATTATTTCAGTGTTATTTTTACATCATTACATAACAATTTAAATGCTGTGAGCTTTGTGACAGGTGGACATTGCCAACCATCTGATGCCCTGTTTCAAGACTAGATCAGGTGTTCCATATTCTGATGTTAACCTGAAAACTGGCTTTGCTCATGCTCCTCTT
>NW_013666224.1:46909-56614 GCF_000517525.1 Limulus polyphemus
ACTAGATCAGGCTAACTATCATTAGCATATTTTGTTTGTTCGTATAAGGTAGAGCATCACATTATTTCAGTGTTATTTTTACATCATTACATAACAATTTAAATGCTGTGAGCTTTGTGACAGGTGGACATTGCCAACCATCTGATGCCCTGTTTCAAGACTAGATCAGGCGTTCCATATTCTGATGTTAACCTGAAAACTGGCTTTGCTCATGCTCCTCTTTGGGGCTCTGACAGTTCGGTGTCTGAAGTGTCAACTGTACAGTTGGAGTTTAGAGACCTTAGTCGAGTCACTGGCAGTCCTAAATATGAAGTGAGTAACTTTGTTTTTTTTTATTCATTATATTCAGACAGCTTATATAAGATTAATATATATATATGAAGTGATTATCTTTGTGTGTGTGGAAACTTTTTTAGATCCTATTGCATATGATCAGAATATGTAGTGTACAATAATACTACCTATATGTGCTGTTAATCAATCTTGTTTGTGACTAGCATTTACTGTGTAATGCATATGAGTACTGAAGTATGAATTATAAATTTTCCCTCTAAAACTACATACACACAATTGTTAAGGATTTAAACAAGAACAACTCATAATCATACACCTCTTTACACAAGTGTATCTATGTATGTACTGTTTTTTTGTAAAACTTATTTTGAAATTGGATCAAAATGTGTGGGTTTTGAGCAGAAAATTAATTTTTATGGGATTAACACTTAAAATTACATGATATATAAATATATAGTTGAAACTAGCAAAATTTTCTAATAACTTGTAAAATCTGTTTGTTTTTTCTGTTCAATTCAAAATATGTAATGTTTTTTGGGTTTCTTTAATGCGGTAGACAATGCAAGTATTCTTATCTTGAAAATTACTTCTTCCCGACTCTTTCCTATCAGGAGGCAGCTTTCCATGTTTCGAAATACTTACATACTTTGCCTAAAAAAGATGGACTAGTGCCGATGTTTATCAATGCTGATAAGGGCCACTTTCGTACCCATTCTACTCTAACCCTTGGTGCACGAGCAGATACTTATTACGAGTATCTTCTGAAACAGTGGATCCAAACAGGAAGGAATATATCATGGTACGTGACACAAAATGTAAGGGAGAAGCAGATATTCATTATGATGTTAATATATTACTTCTAGATTGGCTGTATGGTACCAGGAGATACCTTACATTTTGTGTCACATAAGAGAGGCAGATATTCAGTATAAGTATCTCCTGGTACCATACAGCCAAACTTGAATTAATATATTAATGTATGTGACACAAAATGTAAGGGAGAGGCAGATATTCAGTATAAGTATCTCCTGGTACCATACAGCCAAACTTGAATTAATATATTAATGTATGTGACACATATCATAAGGGAGAGGCAGATATTCATTATGAGTATCAACTGAAACTATAAAGCCAATCTGGATGTAGAATATCAACGAATATGACACAAAACGTAAGTATGAAGCAGTACACTTTTTGGAGTTTCAAATAATACTGTGTTTGAATGCGATGGTGTATAATATTTTTTGAATGTTCTGTATGATTTATTTTGTGTTACTATTCAAATGATTTGGTAAAGCATATACTGCCTTACCTATATTGTTAACCCTAGTGACTGTGAATTAAAATCGCACTTAAAAGTAATGTTATATTGTTTGTGTAAAATTAGTATAATAGGTTCTTAATGTCATAAGCAAGTAATTTGTTACAATAAGTCCTTGTATTAATGTCAGCAGCATGGATTGGTTTGATATTTTGAGAAAATAATACAGTTTTGAGATGCAAGAAAATGTAAATATTGAGGTGGAAATAATATTGAAATGGTCTTTGTATTATAGTAGTCTTTAAGCTGAAGGTTTGTATCATTCAATAAATTCCAGTTTATTGATTAGCCAGATTACCTTTTGTAAACATAGTTTTTGATCAGTTGAACAATGCCAAGTTAATACTTTTCCATAAAATATCAAATAACGTTTCGTGTAAATAGTCGTCACTTAGACCATCTGCAGAACAGAACCAGCATTCCTTTATTTGTTTGTTGTACTTTTTAACACTTTCCTTTTCTTTATTCTTCAAACTATAATCATGATGTATAAAACCCGATTAATTTAGTTTACCAGTAAAGTGATATGTTTTTTTTATTTCCTAAATAACCTGGTAGAATTATTCTGTGATTAACTTGAAGGTAAATTTTGTTTCATTGTTTTTGAACAGGTTAAAAGAAGATTACATGGAAGCAGTAGAAGGAGTCATGAAAAACCTCGTTCGGAAAAGTCAACCAAAGCAATTGGTTTTTGTAGGTGAGCTCTTGAGTGGAAGAAACTACAGTCCAAAAATGGCAGGTTTTTTTGTTGTTTTTTTCTTGTGTGTCATTATCTATATAGTTTACTGCATTTTTTTTGTACTTGTAGCTTTTTCTGAACCAAAATGTTTGACTTGGTACTTTTGAGTTTATACATACAGTTTATTTTGTTTGTTATTCGTATCTGATTTGTGTTCTTAAAGCTTTAACAAAGTGATTTATTCATTCAAGACAGATAAAATCTAATTCATATATGTATTTTATCTTTCATTCTGCATGGATGCCTAATACTGTTTAAAATGGGAAGAATTTGTGAAATTTAATTTTTAACTTTTCTGTGGGCTTGTAATTGTAGTAAAACATTAGGCCTGATTTTTCATGAACAAATCATTGTCACCCCCTCATTATATAAATAAAATAGAACATATGTTTCACTTTATATAAATCTTGTAGTATTTTCAGAATGGGAATACATCAAGTCCATAATTGTATCGTGTCTCCATAGTGTTTTCTAATAGCCATGTATCCATATAATTTATTTAATCTAAGAAACTTCTGATAGTATTAACTGCTCATTATACGTTAACATCTTATTAGCATTCCTGAAAATAGCTTTCACAATTATTTTTTTTAACAGAAAGTATGTTTGATGTACTTAAACATATTTGTTATGTCAAGTTAGTTGTTAAGGTCAGGTTTATATGCCTTTTATCTACTTGGTACACAGATTTAAAACAAAACCTGCTCGATGATAAATTAGATTTGTAACTTTTTTTCTTCTGATGATCCTCCAATTGTTTTCTTGTTTTACTTAGATATTCATGTTAGATCAACAGTTATTTAGTTAAGAGTTTAAATTTTTATGTACTTTTTTGGCACCCTTAATTTGGTTTGTAGAGCTGAAAGTTACGTGAAATTTAATTAATTCCTAAAAATTCAGGAAATGTCCATTAAAATAATTAATTTCTTTTTAATATAGTTTAAAATGCTTAGTTTTGGAATTGAAAATATGTTGTACAAGTTAAGAGTTTATATTTTATTTGTTTACAAGTCTATTTCAATTAGTTATATGTACACCATAAGAAAAAAAATATATATTTGTAATGCTAGATAAATAATTTTTTTTGCTACATTTCAGTACCAAACGTCTAAATGTAGAATACACAACTCTATCACTGTTAATAACTGAATGTAACATAGTTACAACAAACTAGTTGTAACTCAAACTACATAGTTCTTAACAAAACCAGATGGTTAAGATTAATTTTGAAATCAACTAACTAAAAAGCATCACATCCCTTTAAATGCATGAAATAAATTATATATATACGATCCCTTTACTGTGATACATACTTTGTGTCCTTTATTTTATTTCTGCAAAGACCCTTAAGACCTGTAAATACATTTCTGTAAAATAATAATAAAATAGTTTTATTTCTGACTGTATTTTATAAGCTTGTATTTCTATAATTTTGTTTGAAAATTTTTTTTGGTTTAGAGATAATTATTTTTTTTTACTGTGTCTTAGGACCATTTAGTTTGCTTTCTGTCTGGTACCCTGATTCTCGGTTATCATTACGGAATGCCTACCTCCCACCAAAGGCTTGCTGAGCAACTCATGGAAACATGCTATCAAATGTATGCCAGTACTGCAACATTTCTTAGTCCTGAAATAGCATACTTCAATATGAAAGACGGAGGAGGTTCAGATATCATTATTAAGGTGTGTCTTGAAATACATCTCATTAAAAAGACTTTTACAAGTAATACTCTTTAAAGGTAGATGTTATCATTATTTTACATTCACTCAGACATTGGATATTGTTGCTCACGTCTTGTACAAAATGTATCTAATAATTCATAAATCTTTATGATCTACAAATAAGACTAAAAAGAAGTTTGTAATAAGATTTATTACATTCAGATAGCCTTTTTTTTTTCATACAGTAAATAATTGAGACCTGAACTTATTAAGATGTCCTTGTGGGGCTCAAGGTGTTGTTGATTTGACAAATCAGTTCAAGTATTATTCAGTAAGAATGATCTGTCCATATTTTGTTGCATCTGATTAGAAAGCCGTAAACAACTCGGTAACATAAAATAATGTTTTGAGACAACATGGGACATATTGGTCCATCTAGGCTGTTCCATCCTCTAAACTAAATTAAAATAATTAAAAATAAAAACATCTTAAACCCAGCTTTTATCATTCATATACTTATCAAGCATTTTCTTAAACTCACTTAAATTTACTGCCTCTACAACATCCAAAGATAACCCATTCCAAAAGTCAACCACTCTGTTGGAAAAATGAAACTGTCTTAGCTGAAGATGACTCCTATCTTACCAAAATTTATATTTGTGTACCCCTAGTCCTATTATTCTCACTGTTAAATATGAAAAAGATGATGCATCAACGCTATCAATTCCCTTTATAATTTTAAACACCTTGATCAGATCCCCTCTAACTCTTCTTTTTTCAAGAGAAAACAATTTTACAGATTTCAGCCTCTCCTCATATAACAAACCATCCATCCCAGGCACCTTACTAGTGACCTTTCTCTGAACCCTTTCCAACAATTCAATGTACATTATTCAATGCAAGATCAGGAAACAAAAGTTATTTTACAGAGATTATAATATGAATCTCCTTTTCTGCTCACAGAACCTGTTTAGAAATCATAACTTGTTTTTGGATGATTAGAAGTTTTCAAATTTCCTCAAAATTTAATCTGTATTTTAGCTTGCACCAGTTTAAGTTGAACACTGTAATGACATTCAAAAACTTTGACATTTTAATTACTTTAGTGTTGTGTTTGAACATATGTACCATTCATTTTCTCAGTTTCTTACAATTTTTTTTTGTTTCACTTGCAGAGCAATGATGCCCATAACCTCTTACGCCCTGAAACTGTTGAAAGCTTGTGGTATATGTATTACTTCACTCGTAATGAGACATATCGCAGGTGGGGATGGAACATTTTTCAAGCATTTGAACGTTATACAAAAGTTAAAACGGGGGGTTACACCACAATTGGAGATGTGCGAAATCCTCTCTTTGTACGTCCCCGTGACCTCATGGAAAGTTTTTTCCTCGGAGAGACTTTGAAATATTTTTATCTTCTGTTTAGTGACAAACAAGAATTGCTTTCATTGGATAAACTTGTTTTTAATACGGAAGCACACCCTCTGCCTATTTATAACAATAGATAACAGTGAAGTAAATTAAGTTTGGCATTTTAACATGTTGTACATAAAAAAATTTACATTTGTGGTTTTTAACTGTCTTATGGTTTAATTTACAGGTATAAGGGTTGGTAGTAAATACAAAATTGTGAATTTTGTGAGGGAAGTTATCACACTAAAGATTATTCAAGTGATAATCTACACACGGTATGTAAACTCACAATTATAAATTTGATATTAAACTATAAAACAAAGTAAAAACGTTTGCTTAGATGTACCGTGGGGAAAAAATAGGAAAAGTATCATTTAACTATTTTTAATTGCTTTACAGTGTATTTTCTTAAAATCAAATAAAAAACAAAGACTTGCTTGTTGAAAATTTATTAAGCCTTAGGTAAGAATACGTTTCTTTACTTTGGGAAAAATTTAATTTTGTATGTATATTTAAGGAGTAATCTTGTAACAACTTTTTGATTCAATGGAAGCATGTCGTGTTAAACTTTTGTGATTGAAAAAATTATTTCGTTAAAACTTAAAGATTTAATAAATACCAATAAGCTATATAGAATTATCTTGCACATATATGAACTATAAAAAGAAACCTTTATTAAGATTAAAGAAGCAATGCTGTCACATTATTGTTTGTGATATTGTAAATATTTATTCAAATAATACAATATTTTCTAAACTTATTCTTTAAAAATAGTTGATATTACACTTAAACAGAAAAGTACAAAATCCTAGTAAATAACAGAATTTAATATTGTAATTCTCTTTACTATTACTTATTGGACACTTTGTATCTTGTATAGGTAGATTAATATAGTGGTAATTATATCACCTTCCCTGTATAAATCCTGCCACTGTGTGGATCCCTTTAGAGCCATTGAAGATCCAGATAGTAGCATGCAAAGGTGGAGGATATGAGTTATAATATTGGTTGGGCTTTGTATTATTTTACCTTAGCATCTTGGTATTTATGTCGAAACATCACATTGTGGGCAGGAATGCTAACTTTAAGGACAGTTTCGCTGTCTCCCCTATTGATGTAATGTATTCTATTATTTCTTCCTGCTTTTTTATTTATTTTTTCTTTCTTGTGAGCAACCACCATCCCACATCTTACTGCAGACAGTAAAATGTGGGACATTGTGGACTAGAGCACCCACATCTGCTCAGTATTTTTATTTTATTTTCTTAATCATGTGAGGCCAGTGAAGTTGAGATTAAACTGGATAGACAATGTATCCCCAATGCAGTTTGGGTTTTACTTCCGCCAGTACCTCTAAAAACCCAGGCATGTTACCTGGTGACCCACCTTATGATTTGTGCCCAGGTGTTGGATGTTTGTATTGTGGCTACGATTGTTTTTTTTTCTCTCTCTCTCTCTCTCTCATGAAATTACATTTAATTATATATATATGCATATACCATTGTATAATGAAGCTTGGCATGATGGATAATAGTTAACATAGTTAGTGTTTTAAACAAATTGATTTTAGTGTTATTAGTATGAAACACCACCCGTAGGGTAGCTGTTTGTGCTAGTAATTACTAATCGTAGTATTAAACTAATGTTTTTATGTATTAAAAGTGGTACCACTTATTGAAAAAATAAGCTTTTTTGTTTTGTTTTATTTTAAGAATGCTAGTTTCTTAGTACTATATTTACAAATTACATCAATAAAGATATAATTACACCCTCACGTACAGTCCTAGTGAAAGTCATGTTCTTGTTGTGAGGAGTGTACTTTTATTTAAGATTGTGTTCTATTATAAAGAAATGGTTGTTGCACATACCACAGTTATTTTTTCTAGTTGTCTGAATCTTGAATACCTAAAGTGTGAATTTTTTAATGGATTTTTGTTTATGGTGCCATTCAATAAATGGTGCAGGAGTTTTGGTTACATACATAGATACTGACATACACACTACATCTATTATAGTAAGATTATTCTTAACCTGATTATTTGGATTTAATAACTAAGATTAAAATTATATATATATATATTACTTTTTTTTCGTCAAAGCTAGCTTTATATTCTGTTAAAGAAAATATATTTATAATATTGAGTGTAGAAATATCTTCACAAACATTCCATTCGACAATGATCTTATATATTGATAGCTGTATGCCTTATTATTTAATAATGAGATCATATATTGAAAAAAAAACATACTAGAATGTTTACTCGTTTCAGATGTTAAATGCAAATATGTTCAGCTTTTGGAATTAAAAATATAGTTGTGAAAATTAAAATGGAAATATTTATTTTATCAAGACCTGCCACTGACTTCTTTAAGACTTGAATTACTTAAATATTGGTCTAACTGGGCTGTGTGGTATTTTATTATTACTACGTGTTTAATATGAAAAAACAGATACAAATGTAGTGTTCTTGCTGTAAGGTTTTTAAATACCCTGTACATAGAGGATATAATAGTGTTTCATATACTGTTACAGTTTTCATGTAATATATTAACTGTAAAACACTTTAGCAGCAGCTGCCTGCTAAAAGCACTGTCAGTTAACAACTTAGATACTGAACTTGTCCCATCAGAAAAGAAATGTAATACAGTTATTAAAGTTGTACAAGTTACTTCTTGTTTTTTAGGTAAAGTTGATTTTTTTTTTCATGATGATAAAGTATTTAGTCACATAATTTGACGTGATGATTTTTTGGGAGACCAGCTGGTTAGGGTACTTACCTCACAATCTGCGGGTTGTAGGATCAACACTTGTCACTGAACATATTCACCCTTTCTTCCATGGGGGACAATATAATGTGATGGTCAATCCCATTATTCGTTGTTAAAGAATAGCCTAAGAGTTAGCTCTTTTTTTTTTTTTTCCTTCTTTTTCATCATCATCTTCTTCTCTTCCCTGTAAACTCCCAGTGGAAGTTGTTGTTGCAGTTACTTGTAGCAGGTTGGTTTTTACGGGGTGGAGTTGCTAGTCCCACGCCCAACCCTCCTCCTTTCTCATCCTGGACTTGGGACCAGGCAAAGGCGTCACACCAAACATGCCAACCTCCAAGGGGATTCGAACCCGCGACCCTCAGATTATGAGTCAAGCTCCCTAACCACCTGGCCCATATACATATATAATGTATAATAACTGAAATGTGACTGTATTTTACAAAATATTAGTCTACTAAAACAGCCAAGAAAAGTTACTTTGTATAGACCAAAGGTCACTTTTATGTTATTGGATACAGTAACATGAATGCACGTGTGCTGCATCATTGTAACTTCTGTATTGTTAGCCAGGCATGGATGAAAGGTCAATATAATAATAAATATATATAAATGTATAATGTTATGAGATTTAAGTTATTTAGTCTAAACATTTATGTTTTTGTGTTCATTCTAGAATAAAAGAGGCATAATTTATATTTATTTCTTAATTTTTTTATGGTGGTTATGAGATCAGTCAAATCTACCAAACCCGTACAGACACTCGTTAGATAACTATCTGGACATTAAACAAATTTGATATTTTGCATATGAAAGCATTGTAATGTTTACTGATAATGTACCAAATTTCATTAACATTTGCTTACTAATCTAAAAGTTATAGTATGAAAACTATAACAAGCACAAAATGGTCAGGAGGTCGGTCCCAGGGATCTAGACCGTGCTGAAGAAGAGTTAAATAAACAGGCACTACACACAACCAGATTACTTGGACTCTTTAATACTTAAAAATCAGGTATCTGCAAGTGTATACTGTGGTGATCAACTTAGCCAATAAATAGCGAGGGTACCCAAATCTAGATAAAATGTACATTTAGGCACTAAATAGCAACGGTATCAGATTGGAGATAAGATGTACATGTCGTCATTACGTAGCAACAGTATCAGACTGAAGATAAGATGTACATGTCGTCATTACGTAGCAACAGTATCAGACTGAAGATAAGATGTACATGTATTTATTTAATAGCAATGATATCAGACTGAAGATTAAATGTACATGTAGTCATGAAGTAGAAAAGGTATTAGACTGAAGATAAGATGTACATGTAGTCACTAAGTAGCAAAGGTATCAGACTGAAGATAAGACGTACATTTAGTCACTAAGTAGCAAAGGTATCAGACTGAAGATATGATGTACATTTAGTCATGAAGTAGCAAAGGTATCAGACTGAAGATATGACGTACATTTAGTCATGAAGTAGCAAAGGTATCAGACTGAAGATAT